>NC_140179.1:80615646-80759077 GCF_963971535.1 Notolepis coatsorum | reverse complement strand
AAAATCATTTTCCCTTAATATTGCCATTCTTTTTGATCAACCAGTGCCAGTGGACATCTTAATTAAAAGCACCATTTCCATTCACAAACTGGGATCCCAGGCAGTGCAGTGCAGCCATGCAGCAGGGCGCGAGGGCGTTCACCGCGGCGCGCAGAGAGGCGGCTGGGCGAGCGGCACAACTCACAGCGCAGCGCCTTTCAGGACCACGGAGAGCGCTCTCCTCCCAAACCAGTGCTCCACGCTGATGAATAGGAACCATTGAATAGTTTGATCATCCACACTTTTGTTTTTCTACTTTAGGTGTAAATGCCATAAAATACAGTAAATCACCTTTTATCAAAATATTATTAACCATTAAATAAAGGTTGCAATCTGTAAATGTATTTGATTTGACTGTAATTTGACAGTAAGTATTTGGCAACCGCATTGATGCCATGACATTTACCGTTTTCTTGCAGCTTTTTTCCCTTGCAGTGCTGCACGGCACACCGACTTTCAGGAGACCCATATGCTTTTGAGAGCGAGGCGAGGCGAGGCGAGAGCGGTAGGAGACGCGACACCTCTTCCACATGAGGCATGTGGTGAGGTAAGCGTGGCAGATACCTACGTGTACAGTTGGCCTACAGCCTGCCGGTCCCTGGTCGCCCTGTGGCTGATGTGTATAACACCCATGGAGGCCTCGCCGGCCGGCCGCTCCTCCAGATGTGGCCGCGTGCTGGATGTGCTTATAGAGCACAAAGAGCAGCTTTTGTGTGAACTTGTTATATTACTGGAGCGTGAAATGTCATTATGTAGGCCCTCCCATATACCACATTGAATTAATTCACAGCTCACAACTTTTCCTTGCACCAAATACCAATAATCAAATTCAGTGCCCCCGCCCGCCCCCCCCCCCCCCCCCCAACCAATATGGGATGGGTTTGAGTAAAGACCTGCCTTTGGCCAATGATTTCAATAGCCATGATCCAGCTGTACTTGTCTGAGTGTTGTGATGTTCATAGTATGAAAAAAAGCCCTTGTGAAGATTTTAGGAGAAAAGCTGCAATGTTGTAAAGATAAGATCTCTCTTGTGGTCATTAGTTGTGTAGGGTCTCCAATGTCTTGTAACCTGCAACACAATATACATAATATACAAGACAATACAAAACCATTTAAAATATCTAAAACATTCCCCAAATGTACCTCTCTCTCTTCTCTCTCTCCTCTCTCTCTCTCTCTCTCTCCTCTCTCCTCTCTCTCTCTCTCTCTCCTCTCTCTCTCTCTCTCTCTCTCTCTCTCTCTCTCTCTCTCTCTCTCTCTCTCTCTCTCTCTCTCTCTCTCTCTCTCTCTCTCTCTCTCTCTTCTCTCTCTCTCTCTCTCTCTCTCTCCACATACAAGAAGACATTGCATAGATTTGCATTGGAGAGACACTCCGGCGACAGAGAGGATTTGGTGCTTAAACCCTTTCACTACCGCACTACCAAATGGTTGACCCTTTCACTGCGAGAATACAGAAGGTTAACCCTTTCACTACCATACTACAGAAGGTTAACCCTTTACACGACAGACGGTTAAAATGGGGGTCTGGGTCAGGTTTAGGGCTAGACCACGACCATTCCACATGTTCAAGAGAGGGTCCTCTTGGACACACGCCAGGACATCCGCTATCAGCTCTATCTTTAATCTTTCAAAATGTTCAGTTGGTATCGCATGCACTTATCTGTGTTTCACTACACATATGAGTGCATGCGATACCAACTGTTCGCCTGTTTTATTGCAACACTACTATCACCGACATCTAAGAAGGGAGATCCCCCCTTGAATGGCCCTTTTAAGGTTTCTCTCCTCCACATTGCCTGTGGTGCATTTTTTCCTATTGCTAGGTTTTAGTGAGTTTTTCCTTACCTTCGTGTGGGGTATGTCTGGGAGTGTTGCATTTATTTTGCATTTATTTAAAAAAAAAATTACTTTATGGTGTTCTTGTGTTGTTCTTGAATTATTGTGATGTTTCTTCTTGACTTGTTTAAAGAAGACGTGTCCGGCCCATGGGGACATTAACGTGTGCTGTCGGGCCTTACAAATAAATTTGATTTGATTTGATTTGATCCCAGGAAGACTCTTGGAAGGGTGTAATACTGAAACATGAGATGAAGAGAACACTTCCTCTGCTGAATGACAAGTAAAACTGGGCTCAGGCAACAGTGACATTATAAAATACTTGTCTTATATGTTATTTATGCACAAGTATAGATTTACATATTGTCTTGATAAATAACCCCCAAAAAAACGACAGAATTGTCATTTTTTGGGGGGTTATTATCAAGACAATATGTAAGACGTGTCTTTTGTGCATGGGTGGAAATGGCACAGGCGTAGTACCTTTATTGTCCACAGCTCTCCAGACGGTATTAATTGATTGATTGATTGAACATTTTATTAACAGATTGCAGAATGGGTACAATACAGTATGGCTCAATACACACAATTGTTAACACATTGACTGCCAGCAGCAGGGGGCGCTGATCCCCCTTCATCGCCAGGTCTTTATTCAATGGATATAGTTTCAGACTGCGACATTCGCGAGTGCTTAAAATATATCTTATATGGCGGCTGAGTGGCGCAGTGGGCAAGGCGCTCGCCACTAACGCAGGATATGCTGGTATCGAGCCCAGCTCTCTGCGTTGCTACCCGGCTTGGCCGGCCTTCATACTAACACAATTGGCAGTCTTAGAGGGTGGGAAAGCCGGTGGGTGGGGATTGGACGTTGTGGACAGCGACTCCTACAGGTCGGTTGGGAAGTATCGGGGGCAGCGTGAGCCTCCACGCGTTACTCCTCGCCACTGAGAGTTCGAGTTGCTGCGGTGAAAAGATGCGACAGGCTGCCTCTTCGTGTACCGGAGGGGACACGTGATGCAAGGCTTCTATCCTCACTACAGCCGACCAGTGGGAGGCATAGTCTAGCAACGTTCAAGACAGGGGAGGGAAGAATTGGAAATACGAAATTGGGATGGGAGAAAAATAGAAAATGGGGAGAAAAGGTGGATAAAAAAAAAATATATATATATCTTATATTATATCTATGGGTCTAATAACACCGTCGACTGTCAGTGAGTTGCTTTCAGTCAACATGCCCAAAACAGATTGTTTTTTCATCCGTACATTTCCGTTTTATACTGTTTTGAATAGAGTATGGTTTGGGTGCTTTTGAGTAATTCCAGGAAAAAGACGAGAAAAAGGCATTTTAGTGTAATCCAGTCATCACGTTGTAATTTTTCAGCTGATTATCGAATCATCCTGAAATCAACGCTAGATTATCATTATTATATCTCGTTGTGCATAGATGAAATGCCCCCCCCCCACCGCAGTCAACGGTAATAAGCACATACACCTACACACAGATAGCTTTGATCGCGGTAGAAATAAATATTGGAGGTGGTTGGGTGGGTGGGGTGGGGGGGGGGGGGGGCTTTCAGGGGGTCCTTCAGGTCTATACAGAGGGGATATAAACCAATTAATTATGTTCTGTTAACCCTTTCACTACCACACTGCCAAAGGGTTAACCCTGTCACTGCGACAATACAGAATGTTAACCCTTTCACTGTCACATACTGCAATACTCCCCATATCAGTATTAGCACTGAATAAATTCTCACATGCACCTTTACATACCTCATCTGCCTGGCCACAGCCCCATCCGCTCCTCTACATAAGCAGGGGTGTGGCCATACTATCAGCTCCTTCCCAAGTCTTTCACCATGAAGGCAAGACCACGGGGTCCTCAGTGAGTCCGACGCAGAGCGTCACTACACTCATATAACTATGGTTATATACATAACCGTACGTTATATTATCGTGTAGTTCCGCTCTGCGTCATACTGCAATACAGGAGCTGAGCAGAGCGGAGCTAGACAAATGCACCCGCTGAGGCCCCCCACAACCATCAGACCGGAGAGGACCGAGCCCCCCCGACCCTCCCTAATGGAGGATACCCTCCCTATTGGAGGACGGGAGGGAGACGGATCCGACCGTGCGAAGAGAAACTCGAGCAACTCAACGCACAGGGTGAGCAAACCGTGGCTTGACCCTACGACTACGCACAACCCGCATGCCACCAGGGAACGAACGGAAGGAACAACCCTCGTTACTGCCCCCAAAATCACGGGGTCAAGAGCAAACTCAACCCCGTGGCAAGGCCGTAGCAGCGGAGCGCAAAGGAAGACCCAGACCCACTGAAGGGACTGGATCCCCTGGAAGAAAAGGGGGCCCGGAGAGGTCAATGACGCCAAGCATCAAGACCTCACCAGGCGGTCACTTAGTGACACCGCCCCCCACATCGCCAGCGTATTCGGACAGGGCCCCTCCAAGAGCGGGCCCTTCCCCCCACTAGTATGCCGCCTGGCACACTGACGCTGCAACACAGGCAGTCAGCATGGCCGTAACTTGAAGCACTCAAAAGGCTAACCATAACGGAAGCAGGCAGCGCACCGGGGAGACGACCCCAGAGGGGTCGATCCCTTAAACCAGGCAGCAGGCTTTAGACCCGAGCCTGGAGCACTGCGGACGAGACAGGCGCCAAAGGGGTCAACTGAAAGCAGCACCCCGGCACCATGACAAAACCTCCACCAAAAAAAACCCACCCAGAGGAGTCGAGGCAGAGAAGGTTGACACGATTGGCAGACGTCATGAACGTGCAGAGGCACACTCAACCGGGTAACCCGGGAGTTTACTCTGCTCCAACACACCAGGGAATCAACCACCCTCTTGGTACCACAGGCGGTGGTTGTTCCTATAACCCCTCAAGAAAAAACTCCAAAACACACCGGCTACACCGCAGTACACGTGTTTCAGTTTTCAAAAAAGGGTTATTCCAGGCCTACGGGTCGACGAAACACAACTTCGGACTGGGCCCGGCGGCCCGGGAAGCACACAGGGATGCCAGAGGAGGTCCATAAGACCACCCCAACAGCCCCCTCTTCGCCATGCGTGAGAGAGGAGCAAAAATAATGGAGAGCCAGCCCCTTTATGATAGGGCTGGGCGATATGACGATATTATATAAATATCGGGTACAGTTCATTAACGATACACTTTTTAAACGTATCGTGGATATCGTGATGTTTTGCCCAAGAGGCTTGTGTCGCGTCAATCTGGTCCACACGTTGACACTTTTGAACAGCGCCGCCCCACACACACACTACTGCATCAAAAGTGACTACTTATGATAACAAAGGCATTCGTTTTGTGGCATTAACGTTATAATAATAATGCAGGACCTGTTCAGAGGTCTCTATATAGTTACACTTTCAATAACATCAGCGTATTTACATAGTGCCGACCGAGGTCGACCTAGATATAGCAAGCTCGTTCATATCTCAGCCCGTGCTGACTCAGTTGTGCCCATTCTGCGGTCTGTTAATAACGTTTTCAATCAGACAGATGTATGGAAAGGCTTTTATTATAACATCCGTTGAAGTAAAATCATTATGCCTCCAGTCGTTTAGTCCTTCTGCGGAGCTAAAAGCTAAACGTCGGCCGCGGCGAGCTGCCATTGTTATTGTCATTGAGCTCTCCAATGGCGGAAGTAAAAAATAAATACGCGCTTTCCGATTGGTGCTAAGAACAGCAGGGCGGGTGCAAGCGATGTGACGTAATTGGCAGACGCGACTGTCAATCAAAATGATTCTGTTTGCCGACTGAATGAATGAGAACGTTATTAAAAGATTGCAGCATGGGTACAAATAATACAGTACAGCTCAATACAACAACAGTCAACAGCGGACTGGAGGATGCAGACCAGAGAAAGACTTTCGTCTTGTTTACATCAGGGTCCCCCATTTTCAATTCATCATATTTCATATCTAAATCATATAATATCTCATTGCTAAATATATGCAATATATAATCTAATAATCCAATAATCTAAATCTAATATATAATATAAAAATGCTAAATGCATGGGTATTTTATTTTGTCTTTAATGTTAGCTTGCAAACTCAAATACTGTCTTGGTAAGCCTCATAATGAATTTTGGGGAAAAAAAGAAAAACATCGTGATGCGTATCGTGTATCGCCGAAAGGTCAGAAAATATCGTGATATCATATTTAGGCCATATCGCCCAGCCCTACTTTATGATAGCGCAGGGTACAACCTGTACCCAACAAAGGGTCTCTATAACGCCCAACCCTGTGACACCCGGGCCGACCCGGCATTTTCCCCCCCGAAAAAAGCACAAGTCCCTCAGGGTACCAGAACAGCAGATCTGCGTCCCTGGCGGACAACGGGTTAACTGACCTGGACCAGCGCGACCAGAACCAGTCCTGTGCCCTAACCACGCCGACATCCCCACTCCAGGAGAGGGGGTAGGCATGCGTGTCGATCTAAAACATGAAAAGAGGGCGCCACCCAGACGGTCCCATTTGTACCGCGCTCAGTGGCCCACCCCAAGGGCGTGAGACCCCTCTACCTATGTTCTGATCTATTCTGTTAACATCCCCCAGATATGAATGAGAATCCGTCAAGACCCAGTAACAGGCGCTCGGAAGAGGAAAAAATCCCCCATCCCAGTTGCCCTATAAAAACGCTGTTTTAATAACTAGCAACCAAGGCTTACTAGCCTCCTGCGTGATTCTTATCAGAAAACACCCCGAGCCAGCACTACGTACGCGTCGAGACCCAAACACATCAATGGATAGTCTAACCAGACACCAGACATTGGTCCTTCAAGTCGCCTGGGAGAACGACAAGGAGTTGTCGTGCTTCATATTCTTCACTCTTTTTATTATTAAAAAGAAAGAAACACCAACTGACATGAATCCTACGTGACGCGGCCGAGGGTAAAAATTGTTTACATTCTTACATCCCGCCACCCTCACCACAGAGAGGAGATGGGAATCATCAGAGAGACTTCCCACGCGAGCTGTATAGATTGAAAAGAAATATTGCAACATTGAGCTATGTAACACTTGGGTTAGGGTTCTCCGAGGAGGAGGCACTGAACCAATACACACTCAATAATCAAATTGAATCGAATACACACACAATAGAGCAGAACTCCTTTTTGAAGTTCTACTCACCTTGACAATCTGAGGATGGCTCCTTTCAGTGGCCTGAAAAGGGTATTCGGTATCTAGGGATTCTTTTCCCCAAGCAAGTAAACGACATTGTTAGTGTCAACTTTGACCCACTACTAGGCAAAATCTCAGCGGATGTGGAGAGATGGGCTCCCCTTTTCTTGTCACTATGGGGCAAGGTTAATGTTATTAAGATGAACTGCATT
Source organism: Notolepis coatsorum (assembly GCF_963971535.1). Classification (NCBI taxonomy): domain Eukaryota; kingdom Metazoa; phylum Chordata; class Actinopteri; order Aulopiformes; family Paralepididae; genus Notolepis; species Notolepis coatsorum. The sequence goes on along the minus strand of NC_140179.1, from coordinate 80,751,823 downwards.
CCCAGAGTAAACTACCTCCTCCAGTCACTGCCGATAGCAATACCTAGCAAGTATTTTAAACAATTTGATAGAATATGCAACACATTCCTGTGGAACGGTAAAAGACCCAGGATGCGTATTGGTAAACTACAACAGCCTGTGGACAGAGGTGGCCTGGGTCTCCCCAAATTATTACTATATCATTATGCTTACAGTTTCAGACATTTGACACAGTGGGCCCTGCCCCCTGAGAGAGCGCCTCCATGGTACATAATGGAGCAGTCGGTATACACACGGCTGCCCCCACTGTCGTATATTACAGCTAAATTACCACCAACTGCCAGAACTCACCCTATTATCTCTCACTTACAGGCCGTATGGAAGAAGGTGTCTCGCATCTTTCATATCAACCCACATTTAAGCCTGTCAGCAGGCTTATGGGCCAACCCAAAATTGTGTATATGCAGATCCCCCTTTATGTGGAAGGAATGGATAGACAAAGGCATCCTCACCCTGGGGGACCTCTATGAAGACGATGCATTAAAATCTTTTGAAAAACTGATTCAACAATATCAGCTGGCCAACAATCAATTCTGGAGATATTTACAATTGAGGCATCTTCTCATAGGCACATTTGGCTCGCCACAGACCCTCCCCCAGGGTACAGACCTGCTGAAAAAGATTTTGGCTATTTCTGGGTTGGGACATGAGGCCTCGGTCTACTATTCCATGTTTATCGACAGGGAGGGCAGTGGGATATCCTCTGCTCTCAAAATAGTCTGGGAAAAGGATCTAGGGGTCACATTTGAGCAAGAGGACTGAGATATAATCTCGGGGATCCCCAAACAGGTGTCCAGGGATATTAGAATAAGGCTAATACAATTCAAGATCTTCCACCGCATTTATTGGACCCCCTCTAAAATGTATAGACTGGGCCTGAAAGAGAACCCAGATTGCTGGAAATGTCAGACAGGGGAGGGGGACCTAGTCCATGCACTCTGGTCATGTCCGAAAATCAGAGACTTCTGGAGTAACATACATGACTACATCACAGAGGTCACAGGGACGGAGTATGATTTCTGTTCTGGTTTATATATCCTGGGGGATCCCTGCAGTCTTAGCCATATCGCAAAGCCCCTAGCTGATTGGATACAGACTAGTATTATGATAGGCAAACAGATCATAATGAGAGGCTGGAAGGCACCAGAAGGCCCGTCATTCCGAGAGTGGAGTGGAGAACTGGGTAGGGTAGCTGCCTATGAGAAAATATCTTTTAGTTTAGGAGAGAAAGGAGACAAATATATTAGCAAATGGGGGAAATATTTGCAATTTCACTCACTATATAAAAGGAGGGGGGGCACACTTGTCTAAGACAGCGACGATGCACATGAGTATATAATACCTGACAAATGCACCATGATTATGTCGACAAGAATGGCTCTATGTTTTAATGTAATTTTTTTTCTTTTCGATTGGTGTTTTCTTTTTGTTTTGGCATTACTTCCCATTATATTCTCGGCTTAGTCCAATTTATCTTTCTATTTTTTATTTTTTATTTATTTTTTGTTATGGTAGAATTTTTCGTTTATTTAGGTTTACTTATTCTAATGTCTTTATTTTATTTTAATTTTTTTTCTGTCTTCCCCCCCATATGGGGGTTATCAGTGTAACCTAAACGTTAGGGGTCTAGGTGTCTATGTTGTCCTTCAGGACTGACCCATGCTGATGCAAAATATGTCATTCATTGTATTGTCCTGAAGTACTGTGTGCAAAAAGAAAAAATATGCAATAAAGTATAAGTCATACAAAAAAAAGACAATCTGAGGAGGAGGCTCTGAAACTCTGAGGAGGCTCCCTCACTGGGAAGGAGAGTCCGAACTCACAGAAGGCACTTCTCCCTGAGGAGGAGCTTCGTGAGGAGGAGCTCTGACAACTCCCTGAAACAGATCCATAACATGGACCTGAACAACTCACGGAAGTCTTACCAATAGAGACGCGCTCAGTGACGTACTCTATGGCGGGGAAATTTCAGGGCGTGGGACCAGAAAACTCCCCCCCCCACCCTGTAACGTGCCGAACAGCAACGTGACAGGAACCTTGAAGGACAGGGGGTTTTAACCCCTGACCAATCAGAAAAGGGGAGGAAAGGATTACCAGTTCACCCCTTTACGACCCCTCACCCCTGATACGATGTAATGACAAAGTAGAGCATGACACAGTCATAGCATGCTACATGAAGCATCTAACAGCTTCACATAGCTCATGTGCTAACCTGCTATCTGAGTTTTACTAAGGAAAAACACAGAACAGAGAGGGCCCCTTTAAGAGCCCCGGTCCAGACTTACACATGTGCTTCTGTGGGCCAAACCTAACCCAGTTGTAGATCACAACGACACACACAACCCTTCATCACAACAAAAAATGGCAAAAGTACACTCTTACTACAGAGGAACGCCGTTTTTCATAACGAGAGAAGACACAAGTCCTCGATTATGTAATGGTCACAGACCTTGCTAAGCACACATGATAAGTGACCAAACAACCTTTTCTTTAGGAAAAAACAGTTTCTCAAGCGGAAGCACAACCCCAGCAACTTAAGCTGAGGGTTACATCGTATCCCCACAAACACAGTGACACAATATATTGTAACCAACATGTCTGAGAGGAGGGGGGGAAGCCCCAGGGAAACCGGGGGGTCACCCCTCCTATCTTACTCTTGATACGACCAAGTTGAACAGGTACCCCTGTTAATATGTGAACATGCTGTTCATTGTCATCACAGGCTGAGAAAAGATTCATTCCTCAATCACATGTCACTAAGCATAGCTTCACAGGTTTTTAACTAACCCTCTTAGTTGTGAGTTCACCCACGGTACAACGTTACATGAACACACATGTTCTCATCACAACCAACCAGTTCATTTTTACACATGTAAAAAACAACGCCGATTTACTATGGAGAGAGAAGCTATACCAGTGACAAGACAATTCACACACAACACGCATCATATCCTCAATGTATTGCAGCAACACATGTTTTGGAAACATCGTTATTACAAAACATTTAGAAGGGAAGAAAAGAAGAAGTGTTTAAAGTCCGGTCAGGACTCCTACCTTCACCCTGAGCGCAGGCCGAGAGAACTGCAACACCGGTTAACGGGACACCGAGTCGAACCCAGCATCTCCTGCGTTGGTGATGAGGGTATGTCCGCTACGCCACCCAACCGCCGTTCTCCATGTTGACAAAGTCCTCGCTGGCACTGGCACCCGGGTGTAGGGTCGAGTCGACTAACATCCTCTGTCAAAGATGACGTCGTAGTCAGAGTGTTTAAGGCATGTTATAGTCACAGTAACGTTTCAACAGTGTAGCATTAAGCTAACAGCCGTCCGACTGATAGCAACAAGCTAACGTTTACTAGCCTAGTAAACACAACGAGCTAGCGCCGCAGCTAACAGCTGACTGGCTAACACAGTAGGCCACAAACTAGCACGCCACACTTCAGACAGGCCGCCGCCTGAGTCCCTCCCCATCCTAAGAGGGGAGAGAAAAAGAAATGTCAACACAGTTTTCAACGGTGATTTACCAGACATACAGCGGAGCCGGCACAATTCCCATCCGGGCTGCAGCCGACTTGAGCATGGAACTCCCGATAATGAAGATCCATGCCCACTTTTCCTCGTGCCTTAGGGTGTACTTTCACATTCACGTGAAAGATGGGGCCTGCACGGGACACTCGGGACAGAGAAGCATCCGCTCGTCCAGAGAATCCCGGGTTCAAACCAGGTCTCGGTCGCGGCCCACTAGGTTGACCATCATGGGCGTCAGACCAAGATCCTCCGTCCGCCGCTTAAGAAGCCGAGCAGAGGACCCCAGTCTGGGGCCGGCTTTCGTAAAATTGACAGCTAACCCCCATAGCGTTAACAGACAACTAGCGCTCGCAAGCAAAACAGTACTCACCCAACACGGAAGCAACCGATTTCTCACAACAGCCGGTGCCTCCCACAGTCCAGCTGTATGACCGGAGGGTCAATACCCATCCAGCCGCAGCAAGGAGGGCTGCAGTTGGGGAGTATATCAGCGGCGCGAGCCCCTAATACGAAAAAGCCGGTGGAGGTCAGAATGATCATCATCTTCCAGACACTCCAGTGACGAAGACAATATCGCAGTATTTTCTCAAAAATAATGAGAGAGAAAATAAATATATATTGTCAACGTATCTTCCAGTCTTCTGTTTTCCTCTCAACTTTCTTCAGCTAACAACCTCGTCAAGTGGGGTATATACCAAGGCACTTCCTTGTGGTGAAAGTGAAGAAGGAGGCGAGTAGGTGACCACACACCTGCTTATGAAGGTAAGCGGATAGGGGTGTGGCCAGACGGATGTCGGTATGTAAAGGTAAATTGTGGATTTTTTATTCAGTGCTGTGCACGAAGTGAGGTTAGTGCAGAATGACGCTGAGCGGAAGCCAGTATGAAATAGAACCTTCTGTAGTGTGGTAGTGAAAGGGTTAAAAGCTAGTATATGTACATGAACCAGCCACCGATCAAAATTAGCATACAACAAAGGTTTTTTATTTTATTTTTTTATAAAAAAAAATGGAAATTGACACAATCTTGTGTCATAATATGTCTGTGTAATGATAAGAAAGGTTTGAGCGATGCCAAACCACCGTACCATTTACTGTACCATCTTCTAATAACTAGAACACCTGCAACAAAGTATACACCCTTTCAGTCCATCCCCCAATGGTTTTAAAATTTCAGTCACACACTTAACACTTAATCGCTTTAAAAGTGACTGAATTCATCAGTTTTACTGACGGCTCTTCTCCTGTCTGCAGGTGCTCTGGCAGACCTGGGGTCAGGGAGTGCTCGCCCCGTGAGGTCAGCGTTTGGTCCTTTGCGGCTCTTTTTGCGGTCTGGGCTTGCTGTTCCTAAGGCAGTAGCCAGGAAGCCCTTACCCCAAAAAGTATCTGCGGAGGACCCTGGCAACACAAGAGGCTCCACCCTCCTTGCTCCCTGATTGGACAGTGGACCCTGGCATCACAAGACGCTTCACGCCTCCTTGCTCCATGATTGGACAGTGGACCCTGGCTCCACGCCTCCTTGCTCCCTGATTGGACAGTGGACCATGGCATCACAAGAGGCTTCACGCCTCCTTGCTCCATGATTGGACAGTGGACCCTGGCTCCACGCCTCCTTGCTCCCTGATTGGACAGTGGACCCTGGCATCACACCTCCTTGCTCCCTGATTGGACAGTGGACCCTGGCATCACACCTCCTTGCTCCCTGATTGGACAGTGGACCCTGGCATCACACCTCCTTGCTCCATGATTGGACACTGGACCCTTGCATCACAAGAGGAGTCACGCCTCCTTGCTCACTGATTGGACAGTGGACCCTGGCATCACAAGAGGCGTCACACCTCCTTGCTTCCTGATTGGACAGTGAGTAAGTTACGACCCTCTGATTGGATGTTTGTGAGTAAGGGCTGTACCCTCTTAGTTGGTTAATCGGCTGGTTTGGTCTTGTTAGTCAATAAATACAGTTTCTTTGTGTAGTTTTCTTGAGTTAATCCCTGAAAACTGGTACCTAATCTGGTAAATACTAGATTTTTTATATAATACTAATGTAATAATAAACACATTATTGCATTATGTTAGATACATACTTTTACAGATTTGTTGATTCAATCAACTAATCGTTTTGTCAACAAAATCCTATGACTATCAGTGGAATAAGGATTTCTTTAGTTCAGGACAGCCATAGAGTAAATCGTTTTTTCCTTTTGTTTGTACTATCAAAGTTCTTGAAGATCATTCACAATGAAAAAAATTAAAAAGCTATATAGAGACAAGGTCAGCTGTGAATAAACATGATTAAAGGACACCATTTGAGAGACATACGGGACATTTCAGAGTGGATGTGTAGAAGGAGCAACCTAAGAGGAATCGGATTGCCAAGAGACCTCTCACAGTAAAATTATGGATTCCAGATTTACTCTCCTCAGCCCCTTAGATTTAATTGAGTGTAAACCAACACCACTGTACTTCCTGGACTTACGGTATAGGGAGGTGTAGTGGTTAGGTGATTGTTGTTTCCCGCGCGGCCCACCCCACTTGAAATTGCAATGTATTCTCAATGGACACATTTCTAAATCGTCTCGTTTAAAACAAATAAAGCATGAACATTGGCATGGTGTACCTTTCTGTGTGTATTCATCCACAATCTATAGCTCAACGTGAAAAAATTCACAATTAATCGTCAAAGTAGCAAAATAATAACAACGTCAGACCACACCTCCCTATTGTTATGGGAACAGAGGAACGGGACCCGTAATAAAGCAATGCAACCGGTTCAACAGGAAAACGCCAAAAACAGCGTGTATTTATTCACAAATGTTCAAAGACAAAACAGAGTACAACAAACCGACACGACAGTGGTGGTGTTGCGGGCAGGTCGGAGGCCTGGGATATGAAGTGTTTGTTTACCCAAATGTGTTTGTAAAGCGGATGACTATGTGTGTGTATTAATATGGAGAATGGAGTCTTACTGTGTTGTATATGTAGTGGGTCAGGGTTGCCTAAACAACGCCAGGAAAACAAATCGGGAACCCCGAGGGTATTTTTTCCCCCTCCATTTTCCTCCGATTTTCTCCCATCCCAATGTTAGTCGTATGCCAATTCCCAATCCCTTCCTGGTCGCTGCGCACTTACCCCCCACAGTCAGATCATCTGGGAGAGTGGAGGCTACCACGTGCTTCCTCCGACACACGTCCAGCCAATCACCGCTTCTTTTCACCTGGCAGCGCGGATTCTCATTGAGAGGGCGTAGCGTGTGGGAGGATCACACTATCCCCCTCAGGTCCTATCCGCGCTTAGCAGGCGCCCCGACCGAACTGTAGGAGTCGCTGTTTACAACGACCTGGACCCACCCCGCCAGCTTCTCCCACCCTCTAATACAGCCAATTGTTATGGTTTGTAACCGACCCCAATCGCACAACACAAGACAGGTATGATGGTTTGCCAAGAAACAGATATTTATTGAGAACAGGGAAAAAGGGCACTGTCCCTTTAAGGGAGAAAACACAAAACACTGGAAGAACAAAAGAGGGGAAGGTAAAGTGCCTTTAAGAGGCGGGCAGGAAAAGGGAACACTAAGGGAAGGTATAAGGGAACGCCTAGGGACAGAGGAACTAGAGACTAGGAGAACTAGGGACAAGGAGAACTAGGGACAGAGAGAACTAGGGACAAAAGGGACAGAGGACTAGGGACTAGGAGAACTAGGGACAAGGAACTAGGTGGAACTAGAAAGGGGAGAACTAGGGACAGAGGACTAGGGACAGAGGACTAGGGACTAGGAGAACTAGGGACAGAGGACTAGAGAGGGGAGAAACTAGGGACAGAGGCCCGCGGAGGCGGGCTGGGGACAGGGAGGACTGGGAGGACTGGTGGGAAAACCTGGGCCGCTCTGCAGAACTCTCGGCAGATCTCCGAGGTGGGTAACGGCGGCCGAGAGGGAGAGAGGAGAGGGTTAATGTACAAAGGGGAAAAACAGAGCAGATACAGGAGAGGTGACCAGTCCAAATACCAAAGTTAAACAAAGTAAAACTATCTTCGTGAAAAATACACAAAGAGCAAAGTACCAAAACAAATACAAAGAGAATACTATCTTTGGTGTGAACAAACACACAGTGGGAGATGTAACGTCCAAAATAATATCCAAGTGAAACAAACAGAGGCACAACGCTGGGTGAGTGACTGTCAGATTAAAAGGTGGTAATTCTTCAGTGTTAGAAACACACGAAAACGGAGATGATCTAGACAGTCAAAACTCACCCAGACGTATGCGTAATGGTGCAGGAACAGCAGCGGCGGCGAGGGTGTCGCCACCGGGTAGCTGGCTGTCCGAGCCGAGAACAGAGTGGTGCTGGAACAGGCGGCGGTGGCGAGGGTGTCGCCACCGGGTAGCCGACTGTCCGAGCCGAGGACAGAGTGGTGCTGGAACAGGCGGCGGTGGCGAGGGTGTCGCCACCGGGAAGCCGGCTGTCCGAGCCGAGGACAGAGTGGTGCGCCACAACTTGGAGTGCGCACCGGAACCGAGAGACGCATCGGGGTGCGTCTGCGTGGAGGGGTGTGCCAAGCACGAAGGTCTGGAAGATGCGCTCCTGCGCGCTGGTCTGGAGAGCGTGCCAAGCTCGAAGGTCTAGGAGATGCGCGTCTGCGCGCTGGTCGGGAGAGCGTGCCAAGCTCGAAGGTCTAGGAGATGCGCGTCTGCGCGCTGGTCGGGAGAGCGTGCCAAGCTCGAAGGTCTAGGAGATGCGCGTCTGCGCGCTGGTCGGGAGAGCGTGCCAAGCTCGAAGGTCTAGGAGATGCGCGTCTGCGCGCTGGTCGGGAGAGCGTGCCAAGCTCGAAGGTCTAGGAGATGCGCGTCTGCGCGCTGGTCGGGAGAGCGTGCCAAGCTCGAAGGTCTAGGAGATGCGCGTCTGCGCGCTGGTCGGGAGAGCGTGCCAAGCTCGAAGGTCTAGGAGATGCGCGTCTGCGCGCTGAGGTCTGGAGAGCGTGCCAAGCTCGAGCGTCCTTGGAAGATGCGCGTTGCGTCTGCGCTGGTCTGGATGTGCGTCAGGACGAACAGCTGCGCGGGGGTCTGCAGTGGAACGCTGGGGTGCCTCCCGTGGAAGTACAGGGAGCGCAGACCAGTCTCCCCCACAGGCAACGGCGACAGCTGGCGAAGGCTGGAGCAAACATCTCGACGCCGGAGAATGGAACAGCATAGGCAGACAGAGGATCTCCCGAAAGAGTCTAGATGTTTAGAGAATATGACTCGGCAAGTATACAACACGACCCCACGCCGAAACGAGGGGAAGCGCCCTGGTATTTAAAGCCCACAGGGGGACTAATTAGCCTGCCACCACAGGTGCGAGAGATAATAGGTAATCGAACAGGTGTGGCCACTGAGGGTAAAGAACGAGAGGGTGGGGGCTAGAGAGAGTGAGTGAGAAGGGAAAATAAACAGTATAGGCTTAAAGAAACAGAGAAAAGGTGGTGAGCAGCGGGCAAAACCTCACACCAATTGTATTAGTGTGAACGGCCAGCCAAGCTCGAACAGGCGAATCCAGCTCACAGCTCCGGGGTTGGTGACGAACGCAATCTCCGCTCGGCCACCTAACCGCCCCTTCCCCCCGAGGGTATTTAACGCGAGGGGTAGGCGAGGTGGGGGAAAAACATGGGAGGGGCAAGCGAGTGGAAATACACAACGAGCGTGGCGTGGTTCGAGGGCGGCGTCCTCCCACACTAGACACAAGAGAAGAGAGGTGAGGGTTAGTTTTGGTAGATTTTTTAAATTTGTTTTTACTACCGGGCAGTCCGGCAGAGAGAGAGAGAGAGAGAGGAATAATGGGAGACAGAGCAGGGGAAGACCCTCGGCAAGGAACGCCGGGTCCGGGAATCGAACCCGGGCCGGCCGTGCCGCGACGCAGCGCACTACGTGGTTCACCACTTGGGCGCCCGAGGCGAGTGTTAGTTAACCAGCAAAACATTTAACCAAGCTACAAGGGGGAGAACGAGGTTAGGTTAAACAATTGGTAGATATAATACGTGCATTAGCGAAACGAAGATTCTACTACATCAGAATACTGAAATGCAATCACAATAGGAGGAAAGACAAAACAGTCAAGAGGGATAATTACAACGCAAACCTACTGTTCCAAGCAGAACGAACTCACGTTGTCCTCTGGGCTGGTCAAGCGTTTATACTCTCCCCCGTTACTGCGAAAGAGACAGGAGCCTCTGATTGAAGATTCACATCTGGTGTGGAATGAGAAAGTCTAGGAAAACGTGCGTGTCGGGGGTGAGCGACAGCGCCACGCGACCTCTGGGGGGAGCTAACGGGCTGAGGCACCTGTTCAGGTGCAGTCCTCACAACACCTATAGGACCAAGCGGAAATGCAAGGTGTGGAGAACACATTGCCATATAGCCTCTTACCCATTTTAACTTCGGCACGCTTCCCACACCTCCTGCACAATGGTCCTCATTAACGAATGGTTACGAGCAGATTTCATCGTAACTCCACTTATGCGCTTTTTGGGCCGAGCTGTACACAGCAAGATAAGTATCTGCAAGATACATTCCTTCTCAATATAAGGATCTCACGATTTTGTGAAAGAGTGATGATTGTGATTGCGACTATACGATTGCGATATAATAAATAAACTGTGTCATTAGTCTACTTGCTTGGTTATCAAGGAAATGCAGAGATTACTGACTTCTGAAATGTTTATTTCTCAACTCAAACATACAAACCACATGTAATTCTTACGTTTAAAAAATAGGACTGTCAATATTAACACGTTCACAATTAATCACGGTACCCTTTTTGACCCGATCAGCCTCCCATTTGTTACTTTGACCTTTTACTCCCGGGTTGGCTGCAGTGGCGTAGGGGAGGCGGGGTGCGGGGGAGCCCCGGAGCTTAGGGGGCCCGCCCCCACTGTAGGCTATCCTCTTAGATTTTGTAACGCGGGAACAGGGCGCAGAGGGCGGGGCCCCCCTCCCTGCTATGTTGCTAGGCACCCCGTCCCCGTCATACGCTGTAGTACAACAGTGTATCATTATAATTATTTGCTCACCTGCGATAGGGCTAGCCGGCTGATAACTAATGTTTATTGGCAGGCTGGGCAGCGTTCAAAACAAAGCGGGAAGCGCCGGTAAAAATGAAGCGCAAATACCCAAGCGGTGCTCAGAAAAACAAGATGAGAGCGAAAGCCGAACAGGAGACGGCAAAGCTACCAAAAATAACATCATTGTTCCAGCAGGCAGCAAAGGTAGACTGACTCTAACGTTACTGAAGATGCATCGGCAGTAAGCTCCCCACCCAGCCCGGCCACCGCTAGCAACCCCCCGGTCAGCTCCGAGTCCAGGCAGACAGCAGACACGCAGCCCAGCCAGGCCCCCAGCCACGCTACAGCCGCCGAGACAGGTTAGAATAATAGAACATTTTATTCGCCATAACCAGTACGAGTAGGCTACAGGTTACATTGGAATTGGAATCTAATCCGTAAATTTTTTAGTACATGGTTTAAATTGTGTGCATAACGCGCCATAAATTCTATGGTAGATAAGAAATTACCATTATCTATAACTATATCACCTATTTTCTCTCACTGACTCCGGGAAGCAGAGTTGCGAGAGGCCAGTGTTAGTGTACTAACATAATTTATTCTGGTTAGGACCTCGGTCCAAAACCCCAACTCTCTCTTAAACTATCAGATGATATTTGCGCGTCAATGGTCAGATTATGTTTCCGCGTATCATAAATGAGTAATGACACACGCTGCCAAATGAGAGCGAGAGAATTCATGTTCTTTAATCTTTTTAGAGAGACCCTGCCAATAATTTATTCCTATTCTCCACGCTTGGTGGAGGTGATGGGCAGACGGTCTGTCATCGAACAGCCAGCACAAAATTATGTTGTGTCTGTCCACTATGTTTGTTACTTTTGTTATTTCCCCCCCTATGTAAAGCGACCTTGGGTCTTTTGAAAGGCGCTATATAAAATGAAGCTATTATTATTATTATTGTTATTATTATTATTATTATTATTATTATTATTATTATTATTATTATTATTATTATTATTATTATTATTATTATTATTATTATTATTATTATTATTATTATTATTATTATTATTATTATTAACGTTTCTAGTATTGAGAGCCGACACGCGCGCAGTCTAGATTTAAAGAGTGTTGGACTTTGCGCAGAAGAATGCCAGGAGACGTGCTCGTATAAAATAATAGGCCTACTACAATAGAAAGCAGCTCCTGACTGCATCCTCTACTATGTAGCCTATAGGATGTGTTTTGTTTGTTTTTTTGTAGGCTAATTTTCTTTTATACAGAATTATGTTATGTGAACCGTTCTGTTGTGTGAACTCAAATTATGATATGGCTATAACGTTCTACAATACCTTCATGTTACAAAAAATACAAAGCCACTTGTATTTGTCAATGAATGATGCCTGAAAAAATAAACATTTAAAAAAAAAAAAGCTTTAAGTGGACGCGATGTCTATCCCATGTCACTTTATTATTGATTTAGGGGAGTAGGCGGGGCCCCGTGGTCGGACCTGTGGTGGAGCCCCGAAATATTGCGCAACGCCACTGGTTGGCTGGTGGCCTGTAGCTGTTCCGCAACCGTTCCTACTTCCGGGGTAGGCCTGATTGGCCCCGACAGGCACGTGACCCGCCGCGGCCACGCCCCGCGGCAGCCCCAGGAGCAAGCGCGCTACTGCTGGAGTTCGCTTCGCCTTTCACATCGCTGCCGTTGGCGAAAGCAGGATGAGAGCAGGATGAGAGGCGAGAGCGTAGATTTTGCTGTGTATCATTTAATCATTTAACATTTGAAAGGCATACATTGTTGTCATACAGAAGTACAGAATACTTTTATCCAAAATGCTTCTTACTGTTACACTGTTAGAGACTGTGCAGTGCACGGCTTTAGACCGCTGGTTCTCCAACATACAGCCCGCTGGTTCTCCAACATACAGCCCGCAGAATGTACCGGGAGAAATGTTTACTGTACCCCGCAGACATAATAAGACCGCTGGTTCTGGGGGTCCTGGGGCTGCCGCGGGGCGACTGCTGGAGCAAGCGCGCTACTGCTGGAGTTCGCTTCGCCTTTCACATCGCTGCCGTTGGCGAAAGCAGACAAATGAATGACTAATTCGGTCAGAAATAACGTAACTAATAACGTTAGTAAGCACTGCTTATATGCTTATTATGTCTGCGGGGTACAGTAAACGTTTCTCCCGGTACATTCTGAAGAGCACACCGCTGTATGTTGGAGAACCAGCGGGCTGTATACCAGAACCAGCGGTCTTATTATGTCTGCGGGGTACAGTAAACGTTTCTCCCGGTACATTCTGAAGAGCACACCGCTGTATGTTGGAGAACCAGCGGGCTGTATGTTGGAGAACCAGCGGTCTTCCTCACTCGAGTGAGACTAAAGCCGTGCACTGCACAGTCTCTAACAGTGTAACAGTAAGAAGCATTTTGGATAAAAGTATTCTGTACTTCTGTATGACAACAATGTATGCCTTTCAAATGTTAAATGATTAAATGATACACAGCGAAATCTACGCTCTCGCCTCTCATCCTGCTCTCATCCTGCTTTCGCCAACGGCAGCGATGTGAAAGGCGAAGCGAACTCCAGCAGTAGCGCGTTTGCTCCTGGGGCTGCCGCAGGGCGTGGCCGCGGCGGGTCACGTGCCTGTCGGGGCCAATCAGGCCTACCCCGGAAGTAGGAACGGTTGCGGAACAGCTACAGGCTGGCTGCCCGGTGATGTGTTTGTTTACATTCCTGAATCACATGCGTCACAGGGAGAATAGTCCTGTGACCAGGGCCCCGTTCCCCGTACCTGGATAACTGAGTTAGCCGGATAACTTTCGGTCAAGTCTGACTTAAGCCGGACTTTCCCATTCCCCGAAGCTGGATTGTCTAAATCACCATGACAACAGATCAAAAAGTTTGAGCCTGGTCGAGAGCAGGGTTAAGTTCAAGTTAGCCGGATGAACCATAGCCACGCCCCCGCAAAGAAGTGACAGCTCGTTTCCTGAAATGATTCTCACAGTCTAGTTACGTTTACGTTTCTGTGCTTCGTTTTCCTAGAGGGGGCTTTTGAAATGTATAATAATAGAACTAAACTCTGATAATAAATCATATTGAGCCTATAGATTTACTTTGTCCTAAATAAAATAATGCACGTCATATACGGCGCTCGGAGTCGCGATACACGCTGCATGTGGTTATTTTAATAACGGCTCATTGCAAATGTGAATCCCGCGGGGATATTTTTAATGAATGAAACCTATCGGCCGTTTGGCTCTGATTAGTTTCATATATTAATCTCCGCTGTAGATTTGCTTAACGGAGCGCCGGATTGTGTTTCATTCAAGCATAAAATTGAAGTGTCTATGCGGGGATTGTGGTTTTTGTGTGATATTGTAACTGGGATTAAAATGTCTGATGAGATGCGCTGTTTGACGGATTTGAGAAATTGAATGAGCCGTTGACGTCACATTAATGCATTTGAGAATAAAGAGATAAAACTTCATTTTTTGGTAAGAAAAATATTCTAAACACGGGTCTCTCGTCCATTAATGCATAAACAATGAGTATATCCCATGTGGCACAGTGGCGCAGCGGCTAGTGCTGAATCTTGGCAACCGGGCGACCGGTGTTCGAAACCCCGCTTTTCCAATATAATTCTTTTGGAATATAATATTAATGATTATACGCAAAAGTAGCCTAGTTTTAAGTTAAAATATTATAAATCTACATGCATTGAGGATGTCATTATTTATATAGCTCTCAACGTGCACCAAATTGAATTATTCCTACATTGCAAAAAGAAGGAAAAGACTAGGAGAAGTGGGATTCGAACCCGGGCCGCCTGTGTGAAAGTCAAAAGCAGACACCGTTACACCACAGTGTAGATAAGTAAAAGATCCACCATACATCAATCAATGGGTAAGAGAGCCGTGTCCTTATTCCGTATAACAGTTTAACTAATTATTTTCGCTAGCAAGATCTCATTTGATTATCCATTCCATAAACCTACTGCCAGCAGGCAAGTTTAAAGAAATATAATCTGATTGATTGGGGTAATGAGGGACTTAAAATTTGCCTATAGATAACGCATTTAACTTGTCGGCGAGGCGATTGAGCCGTAATGCAATCTGTTAATAAAGTTTTAAATCAATTAATCAATCAATGCCGTTAGAAAATCAGGATCTCTGCTATCGATACGTGATGGCTTTTCAACTGAAGCGGCCGCGCGCACTTATCCTGGGTCTCAAGTCTGGTTTGAGTTAACGAGACTGAATCCACCTTCGAGGAACATGAAAATCCCGGCTTCAAACATCGGGTTAACTGAAGCTGGATAATGGGACTCTTGATCGACTTAGTTGAACCAGGTATGGGGAATAGGGCCCAGACCTCCCTCCAATGTCTTATTTCATAATACAACGTTTCTGAATGGACTTCTGGATCAAACCAAGTTGTATGCAGTGAGGAACGGTCTTTCCCAGCGGAATATAAGTTAATGTTGTTATAACAAATGTATAAGGATTACCATTCAAATGTTTATTGAAGACTCCTGTGACCAGTAATAATAATAATAATAATAATAATAATAATAATAATAATAATAATAATAATAATAATAATAATAATAATAATAATAATAATAATAATAATAATAATAATAATAATAATAATAATAATAATAATAATAATAATAATAATATAATAATAATAATAATAATAATAATCAATTGTATTTGTAATGCAATTTTTGTTCACTAGGATCCCAAAGTGCTACAGGGTTAAAACATAGTTAAAAAATTATTATTAATAATAATTCAAATAAAATACAAAATTACAATTAAAATGAAATAAAACATAGTTCTGTTTCGTTAAGGGGCTCTGCTTGGCATCACCTACTGCACTCCCTCGCGTACGTGCACGCGTACTGAATAACATTCCACAAATATACCTTTAATACCAGTATTAGTCTGACCACACCCCTCATCAGCTTACCTTCATAAGCAGGTGTGTGGTCACCTGCTCTCCTCCTTCTCGCTTTCACCACAAGGAAGTGCCTTCGGTAGTACCCCACTTGACGTGTTGTTAGTTGAAAAGAGTTGTGACTGGTTTACATTGTGCTTAATCTTTTCTTCTCTCACTTTGTTGTATAAGAAAAGGTTTGGGTCATAATGTATTCCGCGGAGAGTAGACCCGCTAGACCTACTCTTCACCACCGGTTCTCCATTCCCGCCTCCGTCGTGCGCTTCGGTGCTGGGCTGTTGCCACTCTCGTGGTTGCCGACCCAGCCCGGGAGACTGCCGGTGGATAGTTTTCCTCACCGACGAGCCGAGGGTTCGGTGCCGTCGCTCCGGCGATGGCCTGATCTCGACTCTGGTTCCTCTGGTTCTGGGGAATCGCCCGTTGATGAACGGGGGATTGTTTTGGAGCCGGAGGATTTGCGACGCAAACTTTTCGCGTCTGCTCGCTCGCGTCGCAAGATGGTGGCGTGCAGACGCGAACGGCCTGGTTTTGGGGAGTTGCTGGAGACCAGCGAGGATGCGTCCGACTCTGGATTTCTGATGGAAACTGAGGACTTCATGGAAGAGGCGGACGGATTCTTGTATGATGGTCCCGTGGAGGAGAGTATCCCTCCTCCGGAGACCCCGGAGGGGGGAGAAATGGCTCCATGGGGCGCCTTGTTCGAGGATGTCGAGGAACCACCTTGGCCTCATCAGCAGGATGCCCTACTGTCGGCCGCATCGGATTGTGGCTCCTTGACCAGTCGCAGCCTGCTGTATGCGAGGGATGCAGGGTCGGTGGAGGAAGGTTCGCAGGGGGAACTGCGGGCCTTGTTTCCCGAGCTCATGGCGGTAGCCGCCACCGCAAACGGTGTGCCGCTGCCGCTGCCATTGCCTGCACCTGTCCCTGATGACCTCATAGGCCATCCCTGGCAGCGTCCCCCAGTGAGAGGGGTGGACGTTGTCTACCCATTTTTCCCATCGATGGGGGCCTATGTTCGTCGGGGGCAGGCGGTGTCCAACATCATGGGACTAACTCCCGCCTACGTACCAGTTACGCGGGTGTCGGGGTTAGTCAAAGGTATGGGGGAGGGCGTGCCTCGGCTTGACAATCCGATGGCCGCGCTCCTCTGTCCGGATATGGTGTGGGAACCCCTATGCAAGCCGGTCCTCCAGGGGAAGTCGGCTAGGCGATTGGCTTATTGGGGTGACCAGTCATTCATCGCTGGTACACAATCGCTGGCTGCGGCGTCTAACATCGCCCACCTGGCTAGATTTGTATCGGGGATAATGACGGGCGGCACGGATCTGAACGAGGTAAAATGCGATCAGATCACCCAGGCTGCGGGAGCTGTCCTGCACCTTTCCCAGGTGCTGGCCATAGCCATGGGGAAAGTGCGCGCCCTGGCCACCCTGGGCCAGCGTCACCTTTGGCTGGAGCAGGCCCGTGTGCCAGAGAAGAAGAGAGCCCCTCTTCTGACGGCCGCCCTCTCCGACGCTGGCCTGTTCGGGAAGGCCCTGCAATTGATGACCTCAACATGCAGAGAAATGGCAGAGGAGAGATCCATCCTCCAACCCCATTTTCCGCCTCCCGTCCTTGCCGGTGGGGGCAGAAGGCTTCCGCGACGTCGAGCTGTCTCCGTCGCCGCTACCACTGCCTCCGCCGCCGCTGCTGGCCCTGCCAAGAGGGCCAGGGGACGAAACGGCGCTTCGGCCACCGCCGGCCCATCCCAGACCGGAGGAGACGGTAGGGAACGTCGTGTCCAGCAGACTGTAACCTACCGTCCCTCCGGGGATCCCCGGGGTGGCAAGACTCGAGCGGCGCGAGGTGGCAGACGCCGTTAGGAGTGACTTTTTCCCCTCTGTATCCCCTCTCCTACACCCTTCCCGGCCCCTCTATGATATTGTGCCTTACACTTTATTAGTTTTTAATAAAAAAAGTTCCCCGACATAAGGGGGACTGTGTTTTGGCCGAACAAACTGTGTGTTTCTTCATACAAATCATATGGTGGGGTTGTGTATATATGAATCTACCCTGTTTACGTTGGGGGGTGAGTTGTGTTGTGTTACGAGGTTAAGCAAGGTCTGCAACTTACACTCGGTAATAGGTTCTATTTAGCTTGATGCTCCACATGCAATTAGAACTGGTGTTATTCCATTGCTTTAACTAAGTATATGTGTTTTCACAATGCTGTGTTGTTAGTTGCAGTAATGCTCGTACGCACACTTTTCACGGCCTAGCCGTTACTCTCGTTCGGCGTTCTTTCCTATGTATGACATAGGCAACGGGTATGGGATTCACGCACAGGCGACTTGTGTTTTGTTGTAAAACCTTTTACACTTTTTGTGGGTAGCAGGCATTGTATTAGCTTATGCTATGCATTGTTTTCTACCGGAGGTTTTTCAAGATGGCTACGGTTGTGTTTCTGTGTGTAGGGATAAAGGGTGTGTTTTCGGGAGGGGGTGTCGAATAAACCCCTCTTTTTTCCCACTTGATTGGTTTAGGGGATTTTTGATCTTTTCTGCTGAGCCAGTCAGGGCCAAGCCAGTGCTTGACAGGGGGGGGGGGGGGGGGAGGGGTATTCTACCGACTCCTGTTATGACAGGATCCGGTGGGTTTTCCCCGCCCGTTGTAGCGTTGTTGCTATGGCGACGCCTTCCATGAGCTGGTGTCTTAAAGATGTCGAGGTTGGGCGCAGGGCTTACAGGCCTGCTGCGCCCGGTTTATGTGTCAAACTTGAGTCTATTGGTCACGTGTCTCACAGTTTACATATCTTTTTTCTTGACCGTAGTCTCATGTGGGAAGGTGTTTCTGGGAGGGTCTGGTCTTACACTCTGATTAAAAGGAGTGACTGGATTAAAATCATGTGAAAAACAGGGTTTTTACTCCCAGCTGTGCAGTTGGGTCATACGGGTGATGCCTTTTCTTTATTTTTATAAAGAGTTGAATGTGTCTTGATGGATTGAAAATGAGGGTCCCTGATGGAAACAAGACTAACGTCTTTCTCAGGTCTGCCTCCCCTTATCTTTTTGTGTGTATTCCTGTACTGCAGTCTGTTGGGTAAATTTTTTCATTCATTCATTCATGGAGTTGATTGCATCTCGCCCCTCTTGTCGTTTCCCTGGGCGTCTTGGGGATTCAATATGGTGGTCTAAACGGCCTATTGTTGATGTGGGTATGTCCAAACGCACACATAGTGCTGGCTCAGGATGTGCTTTTGGGCCATTGGCTGACTGGCGCGCCTTGTTTGCTTGGGTGAAACAGCGTTTTTATGGAGCAATTGGGATGGGGGTTTTTCCTCTTCCGACATCCTGTGTGTTGTCGATGGGTTCCCGTTCATGTCAGGGGATGATGACGGAATGGGTCTGGACATATGGGGAAGGGTCTCACGCCCTAGGGGTGGGCCACCGGACGCGGTTCATACCGACACGTCTGGGTGGCGCCTTCTTTTTTGTGTTGGGATCAAACGCGCATTTCTGCCCCTTCTCCTGGGGTTGGCAGGTCGGCGTGATTAGGGCACGGGACTGGTTCTGGTCGCGCTGGTCCAGATCAGTTGCACCCGTTGTCCGCTGGGGATGCAGATCTGCTGTTCTGGTACCCTGAGGGACTTGGGGTTTTTTCAGGGGGAAAAATGCTAGGTCGATCCAGGTGTCACAGGGTTGAGCGTTATGGGACCCTTGTTGGGTGCGTTGTATTCTGCACTGTCGTAATGGCTTACGGCCGTGCCGACCTGTACGCGTCCGATCTCGTCGGATCTCGGCCGCTGTACGGGTTGGTCTTGGTTGGTACTTGGTTGGGTGACCTCCTGGGAATACCGAGTGCGGGGTGCTGGGGCTGGTCTTCCATTTTTACGCTCTTCTCTTGCGTTTTGGCGCTGAGGAGCCTGTTGGGTGGTTTTAACCTCCTCGGGGGACCCTGTGCTCCCCGTATCACCGGGCCCGGTCCGGGGTGATGCTCGTTGACCCGTAGGCCCGGGATAGCCCTGTTGGGAACCGGAACGCGGGCTGCGGCGGTGCCGCAGATGTGTTTTGGGGTTTCTTTCCTGAGGGGTTATGGGACCAACCGTTGCATGGGGTGATGCCTGGGTGGTTGGTTCTCTGGTGTGTTGCTGCAGTGTCAACTCCCGGTTCTCCGGTTGAGGGTGCCCCTGCACGTTCATGACGTCTGCCGATCGTATGGGCTTTTTCTGTGGGCAGCTGTCAGGGGCCGAGTGGTCTACGGATCCCACTTCTGACGTGCTGTTTGAAAGCTTGGTTATGCGACAACGCCAGCATACGCCCCTTCCGCCGGGGCGGCTGTTTTCAGCTGTCCTTTCTGGCGCCTGCCTCGTCCGCAGTTTCCAGGATTGGGTTGACAGCCTGTTGCCTGGTCTTTTTCCCCGGTGCACTGCCTGCTTCCGTTGGTTAACTCTTGTGTGTTATGACCATGCTGTCTGCCTGTTGCAGGGCCTGTGTTCCAGGCGGTGTGCTGTTGGGGAGGACAGGGCCCGCTCGGCTGAGGGGCCTTTGTCCGAATACGCTGGCGATGTGGGGGGCGGGGTCACTAGGTGCCCCCCTGGTGGGGTCTTGATGCTGGCATCATGGACTTCTCCGGGCCCCCATTCCAGGGAGTCCAGTCCTTTTGGTGGGTCTGGGTCTTCCTTCGCGCTCCGCTGCTACGGCCTTGCCACGGGGTTGGGTTTGCCCTTGACCCCGTGATTCTGGGGGCAGTGACGAGGTTGTTCCTACGTTCGTTCCCGGGTGGCATGCGGGTTGTGCGTGGGTGTAGTCGTGGGGTCAAGCCACGGTCTGCTCACCCTGTGCGTTGGGTTGCTTGAGTGCCTCTTCGCACGGTCGGGTCCGTCGCCCTCCCGTGAAGCCCCTAATAGGGGGGATGCCCTCCATTAGGGGGGGTCGGGGGGGCTCGG
This sequence comes from Notolepis coatsorum, assembly GCF_963971535.1. Classification (NCBI taxonomy): domain Eukaryota; kingdom Metazoa; phylum Chordata; class Actinopteri; order Aulopiformes; family Paralepididae; genus Notolepis; species Notolepis coatsorum. The sequence goes on along the minus strand of NC_140179.1, from coordinate 80,731,331 downwards.
CCCTCCCTGTTCTGATGGTTGTGGGGGGCTGTCAGCGGGGTGTATTTGTCAGCCAGCGGCTCCGCTTGGCCTCCCTTGTGCAGTAGGTGATGCCAAGCAGAGCCCCTTAACGAAACAGAACGTTAGGTTATGGCTATAACCAAGTTCTGTTAGTTAGGGGTGACGCTTGGCATCAGACGGCCGCTGCAGCCCTTGACCTCACCTTGTGGTGAAAGCTTGGGAAGGAGGAGAGCAGGTGACCACACACCTGCTTATGAAGGTAAGCTGATGAGGGGTGTGGTCAGACTAATACTGGTATTAAAGGTATATTTGTGGAATGTTATTCAGTACGCGTGCACGTACGCGAGGGAGTGCAGTAGGTGATGCCAAGCGTCACCCCTAACTAACAGAACTTGGTTATAGCCATAACCTAACGTTAAAAACATAGTATAAACAGAAAATTAAAAACAACAGCAGAAGAAAAATAATAAGATCACGTCAAGAAATAGCTAGCAATCAAAGGCCTTTTGAAATAAGAGTGTTTTCAGGCCTGCAGTAATTACGTACTTACATCTAACTTTCCTTAACCATTTGGTGACCGCAGCATTTGCTATGTTATGTGCGCAAATATAATGCATATACACATACACAGGGGTGTAAAGTACTCTAGTAATTGTACTTTGTTACAATACTTAAATACTGTTTTTGGGGATTTGTACTTTACTTGAGTATTATTAGGTTTGTGTTTGTACTTTTACTCAATTACATTTCAGAGAAAAAATACATACTTTTTACTCCTTACATTTAAAATGGAGACCTACAAAGTACAAAGTACAAATCTTGCAGGTCCAACTATTTTAATTAGTATATTTGTTTCTCTGGCCAAACTAACGTTAATGTCATTAACCCTTCGGCCGCACTTTATTTACTTGAGTACGATTTTGAGACGGTACCCATACTTTCACTTGAGTATAATTTCTGGGTACTTTTTACACCCCTGCACGGCTCTTTAACGGCTCGGATTTGGACATTTAATGCAAGAAGTTGTGGGCTTGCATTCAGCACACACACACATTTATGTAATTAAATTAACGCAAATCACAGCCTTTTTTGCGGTTCTATAATGGCTGACATCGTGATTGTATTGTGATTAAGTTAATCGTGCAGCACTACATCCAAGTTTGTCATCTTGATTTAAAAATCAGAGGTTTACATACATTTTCTCCAAATTGTCTGTGATTTATCAAAAGCCAATGCTAATTTCTATCAATACCTACAAAATTAATGATAGGTATATTTTCATCAGTTATTTATCATTCTTTGAAATGATCATGAAGAAATCTAGGACAAATTCAACAGAACATTTTGATAAGGGTAGACCCTCATTTTCAATGGTGCCAATAAGATTACAACAAACAAGAAAACTACAGTCAAAGGGGAAAAAAGCAATAACCACAGGCAATGTGGAGGGGAGAAACCTTAGAAGGGCCGTTCAAGGGGGGATCTCCCTTCTTAGATGTCGGTGATAGTGTTGCTATACAACAGGTGAAACAGTTGATTGTACATATACATGTAATGAAAGACAAAAAAGTACATGCAATAGCAACTGGGGTACTTAAGAACAGTTTGAAAGATTGAAAATAGAGCTGATGACTGATCCATTTGAGGTATGGGGACGACGTAGAGAGTATCGCATCCTCCCGGCCATCATCACGGGACAGCCACCACTCCGGTCATCACCACGAGACAGCCACTCACAGGGAGACGGGACAGGCGTTAGACAGTTCATGTCATTGTGATGGGCGGACATAGCAATAGATACATGTGGTAAGCATATATGTGAATAGAATAGAAGTACTTAACCCAGCAATGAACTCAACATCTAAACCACAGGCATGCCTGTGGTTTAGACGTTGTAGGTCGGACAGAAGACGGTATGAAGCTGATCCATGACCTCAGTGGTGTGCACATAACCAATGTGGGGGTAGAACAGTCACTGCAGTCTTGGCCAACACCCCGAGACATCACCACCTTGGCCAACACTAAGAGACGACCACTCAGAGAGACGGGGAGATGGGGACAGGGGTTATAGAGTTCCTGTGTTTGTAGTGGGCGGAGTTGGAGCAATAAATACATGTAGTGAGCACATATGCATACATGGTGACAGTAGAATCAAAGTATATAAGAGAATTGTGAAATTAAGTAATGGATAGTTCAGTTGAAACATGTACATCAATTGGAACATGTACATCAGTTGGAACAGTTACACTCAAACTTGATAAAAATGGAAAGGCTTAGGTTACTTAATTAAATGCTCAAATTCAGTTTTCCTTGGGCTCTAGGAATTTATTGAGTAATTTTATGTTCCTTCTTACCCCAAAAACCTTGTACCCAGTGGTGCAGTCGTAATATGACAGTAGCCCAAACGACACATGCGCGCGCGGGTGCGCACAGATATTTTTTTCTTTTTTTGCCTTGCAATATAGAAGCTGAAAAAGGTAGCAGGATGTAGCCTTCAATATATAAAGAAATGATATTGTCAACAGATATGGTTGAAAAACAAACAATGTTTTAAATGTAATAGTAGTTACAATTTCTTTAATTGAATCAACAACTTAAACTAGAAAAGTAAATACAAACTAAATTAACAATGTAAGTTACATTGTTAATTTAGTTTGTATTTACTTTTAGTTTAATTTAATTCAATTAAAGAAATTGTTTTACACACAAACACAAAAGCAAACTTAAAATAATCAGACAACTTGTGTTTACTTGAAGTTCTTTATTTTGAGAAGGGGAAAAAGTACACATCACTTAAATTTTTTCAATGTAATTAGTTTCACAGCAGGTTTCAAAACAGTCAAGCAAGCCCCCACCAAGTGGTCCTGGGCCTATATTTAGGTTTTGCTCTCCTCGTTCTCTTGTCCTCAGCTGAGCGATGGGCTCTCAGCCAAGTTGTGACATATGTTGTTGGATCCCAGAACCTTCGAGGTGGCCCGTTGATCTTAATGAACATCAAAGATGCTACCCGTGAAATTATTAACCGTGTGTGGGTTGGGGAGATCATTTGATTCATGGCACTGAATCCCCTTTCACATTCTGCAGTGCTACATGGAATTACTTTTGTGCAATTCAATAAAGGCCTAAGCTCATCGGGTATCATTTCTCCATTGCTCTCAATGAAGTCCCTGAATCCATCAATAGTACTGTTAAGGGGCAGCTTGAATCTTTTGCACATATGCCTTATTTCCACCTCGCCAAATCCTAGTGGCATTTCTTTTGGCCAGCTTTTACACTCAAGAACTTGGAGTTGTGCAAGCAATTGAACATACTGTGCTTCAGACTCTTTCTGTGCCACTAATGATGACCCCTTAAAAGATGCAGTGGTGAACAACCGATTGGTTAGATTATTGCTCAGACTTCTGATAAACTGTTTCCGGTTGATGGAAACCATTTTCGGTCTGTCTGTCAGATCAACCAATGTACCTTCTTTTACTGCAGACTTTGTTGCCTTGTTTTTCTCCCATTGCATCAATGAATTTAATGCAACGCCTCATACGTTTGTCTGCAGAGGTTAGTGTCATTTGGCGGTTTTGCAGAGCTTCTGAAAGAATGCTTAACTCACTTAGGGTGTCGTACAGCAGTGCTAAATCTAGCAAAAACTGATATGAAGTCATTTTCCTGAATAGACCTTCATATGTTTTCCTATCAGAGCTCTGTCATCTCTCATCTGTCATTGCCATGCTGAAGTGAGCACAAAGTGCATCATAACCATCCCACACTGCAAACACTGTGCAGAAAGAACTGGATACCCATCTTGTGTCTATAGCACACGGCCAATTCGTCTCACTTGTTTTTCCAGGCTGGCTGCACACACTTTCAGTTGCTCTTGGTTTAGGGCTGATCTACTGTACACAGTATACAATTAACCATAAACATCTGGAAATGGTTCATAGCTGTGATATCATTAACTGTGTCACCTACAGCAAGTTCCAGCCGGTGATTTAAGCAATGCCATGTCAATATATTAGGATACAGTTCCGACAGTTTTGCAGCTATACCAGCTTTGCGTCCCAACATGACACTGGCTCCATCACTTGCAAATGCAACCAAGTGCTTCTTCAAATATGCATCATCAAAGCCATGTTCACTGAGGCATTTCAACAGATGGTGCATAATTGTTTCTGCTTTTTGGTTGGGAAGTTCAATCAGATCTAAAAATAAGAACTCTGGGACTGGGTCCAGGTGCTTGTAACTTTCAGCTTTGAGGTACACAATCAGTTTTATCACCAAGGGTAGTTGACTCATCAATCAGAACTGAAATTTTACCTTCTATGGATGTTATGTGTTTGCAAAAATCTTTGCGCATTTCTGTACCTATATGCTTGGTGATGTTTGCTGCACTCTCTCTTGAGTGCAAGCTGAAGCCAGTGTCAGACCCAGTTTCCTCTAGTAAATCCAGCACCTCAACACTATCTGAAAACGGCCTGTCCGCCTCTGCTAAATAGTACACAGCCTTGAAAACATTACGTGTAGCCGTCAGTTCTGATACGAGCATGGTGTCAGTGGATTTATCAATTCTCTGTTTTTTTGCGTCATTGAGAATGCGTTCTGCTTGGCGATGCGCACCTGAGGTGTGGTGGATACACACCTTTCTCCTGAGAGTCATCAGCATAGCTTTTTTTACTGTTCCACTGTGTGTGATCTCATAGTTAGTCCATTCTGCTGCCAATCGTTGACCTCGGCTTTTTGGAACGGCTGAGCACACTTTGCAGCCGAACTTCCCATCTTTACAATCGAGCCACATGTAGTTGGCCTGTCGTTCTTTCCACATCTTGTCTGACCATAGGTCAGGTATCGGTGAAGATGTACTGGAATCAGGTTGAACAATTCCATCTCCCTGCTGAAAAAACAAACAAAGACAGAAAAAAACATCAAAACACATTCCCAGCATATGAAAGACAATGACACATCAAATGTATATACACTCTTTTTCTGGACACTTTTTGTATCACAAACAGTACTGTATTTGCAAATCTGGTATGTCATAAATGTATAGATGTAGCAGTACTGTCTATCTGTATGTTGTGTATGTCATATATGTTATGATTAATTGAAAATGGGGGACCCTGATGTAAACAAGACGAAAGTCTTTCTCTGGTCTGCATCCCCTTAACAATTGTATGTATTGAGCTGTACTGTACCCATTCTGCAATCTGTTAATAAACTTTTCAATCAATCACTTACATTATTTGTGTCATTCAGTGATGGTGGCGCTGTTTTTGTACTAGTGGTGGGCACCGTTTCATGGTCCTGTTGATTAAACAAAACAGATAACATTAGAACATATACATTACAGCAGATTTAACGAGCATATTAAGAGAGCAAGGCTATACTGTGTCTATCTGGTGTATGTTATGATGAATTGAAAATGGGGGACCCTGATGTAAACAAGACGAAAGGGGTCTGCATCCCCTTAACAATTGCGTGTATTGAGCTGTACTGTATTGTACCCATTCTGCAATCTGTTAATAAAATGTTCAATTAATCAATAGCAAGGCAAATCATTACTGAATGATTGTATTATTATTCTTCCAATGTGATTGCGTGGCAAATACATTTCTTTGTAAGAATATATCTGCATTTTGTCAGTACAATATTAATCAGTGATCACATTGAATTAAAACATAATTATTTCCTGACTCTGTAAACAAAACACGCATTTGTCATGTCTCATGATTCATGAACCAGTGCCACGATTATTTATTTCAAGAGAAACAGGCAAATAGCCTAGCTTAGTCAATCTGGACAAATACATTAGGCCCTATATTAAAGAAAAAAAGAAAATCTGTTTTAAATGCGGTTACTTGCCTTGTTGTGGAGTGGCAGGAGGACTGATGTCTCTGCTGCTGCCGGCGTCGGAGGAGGTCGAGGTATAGCGAAACTAAGTTTGCTTTGTACAAGCTGAAGCTGCTTCTTTCTTCTCTTGTGCGGCGGTGACATCCTTGCGTTGCAGGTAGGAACATGATAGTACTGTGTTCGTCAAATTATCTGTTTATACCGTGTATTTGCGGACGTGGTTGGAGACACCGAGTCTACCTGCGCTTTGTTATGTAAAACGGTGGCCGGGTACTTAGCTCACAACGAATGGGTACAGCGGATTTTTGTGTGCGCGACTGCGCGTACACGCGCGTACACATCCGTGCGCGATTGCGCGTACTTCTGCCTCAGTGACATAGCCTAAGCGGCGTTTAACCGCGTTTGTGCACCACTGCATGCCTGCTTGTACCCAATTGTGTACTCATATTGATTTATTTAGGCGTTAAAGGACAACAATAAGTAGTTTCAGCCACTAGATGTCACTAGAGCGCCACCAAAACAATGTGGTGTTTATATAGCAAACCTGACGTTCAAAATAAACTGTCAAACTAGGCATTGCAGACTAAAATATGATTCATATCATGAAATTATCACAAAAAAATTACACGTGTTTTAGGTTAAACTTTAGGTAGAAAAAGAGAAAGTTGACGAGCGAAAAAGCCGCCATTTTCTTTTTGAAAACGGGAGCAGCGAACCATGCAGCACGTTTATCCAATCCGGTGCATTTCCAGAGGAGGGAAGGGCTACACGCACGAGACGTGACATAATACACTCAGGAGGGAGGGGCTACAGCACGAGACGTGACATAATACACTCAGGAGGGAGGGGCTACATCACGAGACGTGACATAATACACTCAGGAGGGAGGGGCTACACGCACGAGACGTGACATAATACACTCAGGAGGGAGGGGCTACACGCACAAGACGTGACATAATACACTTAGGAGGGAGGGGCTACACATCACGAGACGTGCACATAATACACTCAGGAGGGAGGGGCTACACGCACATGACGTGCACATAATACACTCAGGAGGGAGGGGCTACAGCACGAGACGTGCACATAATACACTCAGGAGGGAGGGGCTACACGCACAAGACGTGACATAATACACTCAGGAGGGAGGGGCTACACGCACGAGACGTGACATAATACACTCAGAAGGGAGGGGCTACATGCACGAGACGTGCACATAATACATTCAGGAGGGAGGGGCTACATCACGAGACGTGACATAATACACTCAGGAGGGAGGGGTTACAGCACGAGACGTGCACATGATACACTCAGGAGGGAGGGGCTACACGCACGAGATGTGACATAATACACTGGGGATTTGTACTTTACTTGAGTATTATTAGGTTTGTTTACTTGTACAGTACTTTTACTCAATTACATTTCAGAGAAAAAATACATACTTTTTACTCCTTAAAATGCAGACCTACAAAGTACAAAGTACAAATCTCGCAGGTCCAACTATTTTAATTAGTATATTTGTTTCTCTGGCCGAACTAACGTTAATGTTATTAATCCTGCGGCCGCACTTTATTTACTTGAGTACGATTTTGAGACGGTACCCATACTTTCACTTATAATTTCACTTATAATTATAACAAGTATAATTTCTGGGTAATTTTTACCAGATGACATCACGTCATAAATCAATCTGTCTAGACTGTATTGATTGATTGATTGATTGATTGAAAATTGTATTAACAGATTGCAGAATGGGTACAATACAGTACAGCTCAATACACACAATTGTTAAGGGGATGCAGACTTGGGCCCTATTCCCCGTGCCTGGCTAACTGAGTTAGCCGAATAATTTTCAGCATAGCTTGACTTAAGCCAGACATCTCCGTTCCCCGATGTCGGATTTTCTAAGTCGCTATGGCAACAGATAGAAAAGTTTGAACCTGCTCCGGAGCAGGGTTTAGTTCAGTTATCTGGATGAACCATGGCCACACCCTCGCAAAGCCAGCTCGCTTCCTGAAATAATTATCACAGTGTAGATCCCATTATACCATTCTGAATTATGTTTTTGTGCTTCGTTTTCCTAGAGGGGGCTTTTGAAATGTAAAATAATAGACCTAAAATGCTGATACTAAATGTACTTTGTCCTAAATAATGCACGTCATAGTTATACGGATACGGCGCTCGCGATCGCGACACACACAGTTATTTTAATAACGGACTAAACGGATCATTGCAAATGTGAATCCCGTGGGGATATTTTTAATAAATGAAACCTATCGGGCGTTTGGCTCTGATTAGTTTAATATTCTTCGCTGTGTATTTGCTTAACGGAGCGCCCGGATTGTTTGAGCATAGCGTCTATGCGTGGATTGTGGATATGAATTATGAGGAATCTGAATCTGTGGATTGTTTAATTGTATCACTGTCACTGTGACAGTGTCACACGTTATTGTGATATTGTAACTGGGTTTAAAATATATGAGGAGATGCGCTGTTTGATGGATTTGATGACGTGACGTGACTTGATAAATTGAATGAGACTTTGACGTTTTTGATGAATGAATTTGAGAAAATACATTTATCTTTTCAAGCACTGTTATCTGATGATGAACATGAGGTGTCACTGGTATAAACCAAAGGGTAATCAATTCAATGCATGTATGGATTATGTCCGAAACAGATTAAAACCTGATTAATAGTGTAACTGCAAGCCTCCCTCCAAGCCTCTCTTTGGGAACCATGTATTTATATAGTACATAATACCTAAGTACATACAGTACAGATATCCTCATAATAGAGGTGATGGCAGAGAGGGGGATGAGAAGGAAGCTGGTTGCCATCATGGAGAACCCCTACCACCCCCTCTACGACGAGCTAGTCAAGATGAGAAGCACGTTCAGCCACAGACTCATACCCCCCCGACACTCAACTAACCGCCTCGGACAGTCCTTCATACCAGCGGCCATCAGGCTCCACAACAGTGGGCAGCGACTAGTGGCCTCCAGGGTCCACAACAGGGGGCAGCGACTGCTGCCAGACATTGACCTAGGACTAATAGGAACCCAAGGAGGACAATAGCACTACCTTAGGCATACTGCACCTTATGTGGATACTGTGATACTGTGAATAATGTATATTTCAGTGGATACTGTGATACTGTGAACGATGTATATTTCAGTAGATAGTAAATTATAACACTACCTTATGCATACTGCACCTTATGTGACTTTTTTTTTATGTGACCTTTTTTCAGTTAGTTAGATAGTAAATTATATTGACCTATTTGTTTACACTGCTTGTGTTGTTTTTACTACTTGTACCCCCCCCCATTCCCCCATGCTGCTATGATGCCTGAATTCCCCCAAGGGGATCAATAAAGGAATATCTTATCTTATCTTATATAATTCATATCAATTAGATATACTATTTGGGCTTGTTTTTATCCTTATTCTGAAAGAGTTGAACTAATTATTTTCGCTAGCACAGACAAATACAAAAATTCAGGCAGAGGTGCAGATAAAGTCACCTCCACACACGTCTAGTGGTCCATATGTGATGATTGAGAGGGATTATGTTTGTATGATGCTATACATTGTTTAATAATAATCATAATAATAAAACGTTATTTGTATAGCACCTTTCATACATTAACTGCAGTTCAAAGTGCTTCACAACAGAAAAAATACAGGAAAATTAGCACATAAAGTGCAGACATATAAAATCACAGTTTTTCACGTTAGGATCTAACATCCCAACAGGCCACCTTGTTTATGGTTTGATTCTGTTGAAAAAATAGACAATAATAAAAAGAGTAAGATAGAAGAGACATAGATAGTAAAATAGTGCAATAAGTAGTAGAATGGAATAGACATGAAATGAGCACATAAAGTGCAGACATATAAAATCAGGTTTTCTTTTTACAGTGCACGACAATTTTAGGACAATTCTATACCTTTAATGTACGAGTTCTGTCTGAAATTGACAACAATCAAAATCTTTAACTGAAAGTGTGCATGTCTTCATTAAATGAGGCGCACTTGGAACCAGTGTTCAGGTAAATGTTTTATGTAGAACAGATATTAATTACAGTTATACTGTATAGTATGTCACATTTATTATTATTTTGGGGCAATAATTATTCAGAACTTTTCAACTAACTGTATTCACAAGCAAATGATCCATCTTGGTCAATGTAATCTATGAGATTATGAGAAATCTTGTATGTTTTCTTTAAAAAAAAATGTATCCACTTTTTCTCCCATTTATTATTTTTCTCCCATCCCAATTTCGTATTTCCAATTCTTCCCTCCCCTGTCTTGAACATTGCTAGACTATGCCTCCCACTGGTCGGCTGTAGTGAGGATAGAAGCCTTGCATCACGCGTCCCATCCGGTACACGAGGAGGCAGCCTGTCTCATCTTTTCACCGCAGCAGCTCGAACTCTCAGTGGCGAGGAGTAACGCGTGGGAGGCTCACGCTGCCCCCGATACTTCCTGTTTCCGCCGCACCGGTGTCACCCAACCGACCTGTAGGAGTCGCTGTCCACAATGTCCAATCCCCACCCACCGGCTTTCCCACCCTCTAACACTGCCAATTGTGTTAGTATGACGGCCGGCCAAGCCGGTAGCAATGCCGAGAGCTGGGCTCGATACAAAGCATCTCCTGCGTTAGTGGCGAGCGCCTTGCCCACTGCGCCACTCAGCCGCCCTAAATCTTGTGTGTTTTCTGATGAAAATGTAAAATAATAGAATCTGCACACTGTTAAACTAGCTCCCACTCTAATCTATTGTGATTATCATCATCAACAGTGTGCGGATTCTAAAATGTTTAATGCTGATCTTTTAAATATCCTACCTCTGATTACCAGAGTGAATGTGCACGCTCTACTTTTCCAATATTATGACGAAAATACACGTGTCTAGAAGATAAGTGGCTTTGAACTGTAATCTTTTCCTGGGTGCGGTCATTGAATGATTCTTTGATCTGCCGTTAGTCAATGAACACACCCGATCGAACAAGTGGTGCCCCGTTCATCCATCGGTTCTGCTTTCAACACAAGACAACCTTCTAACTGCTGCGCTCACGTAATCTCTTTCATTCCACAAAGTGCTCCTAAATTAGAATTTATCCGACGTGCTTATCGGTGGACTGGATTGACTGAGTCAGTCGCTTAAAGTATTAAATATAAACATTTTGAATGGAATACACGTACATGAACATGTCCATTGATAAAAATAAATAAATGTAAAAAAAATTCAATAAAAAAAAAAAAAATCTCTGGAGTAGAGAGGGAAAAAAGACCTACGGCGTAGAAACTCTGACGCGCATAGAGTTACGTAAGCTTGGTATTCATCCAAATCCATGGGCATACACAATCTGGTTATTGTACGTCTACGCCTGGAGCAGTTCTTGCCTCTTGTGCACCCGACTGGGACACCAGCTGAGTGCTGCTTCACTTTCCCTGAACACGTGACCTCCATAACGCCCAGGGTGTGTGTGTGTGTGTGTGTGTGTGTGTGTGTGTGTGTGTGTGTGTGTGTGTTTCTCTCCGTTTGTGTGTGAGAAAGAGTTTCCATCATGCATTAGTGACTATATGATTGTGCACGTGTGTGTGTGTGTGTGTGTGTGTGTGTGTGTGTGTGTGTGTGTGTGTGTGTGTGTGTGTGTGTGTGTGTGTACAGAGATGGGCAAAGGCACATCAAATTGTAACAAATGCTCCTTTGACAGATGTATCAAAATAAACTACAAAGTACTAGTAGGGAAGAATATAGGCTGCTATGTTATATTGACTACTATTTTGACTATTTTACTATCGACTACTATGTTATATTATACTATTGTATATTCCATTTAATATTATTCAACCTCTTTATTCACAGTTGTACAGCCCTGGCCTATATTTTATTTTATTTCATAATTATATTATATTATATTGTGCTCAACTTAGTTCATATTTAATTTTATCTTACTCCACCTCTTTAGTGTATTATCGGTCTGATAATGTCTGTCCGCTAATGTCGCACCGAAAACGTACGGTTATGTATATAACCATAGTTACATGAGTGTAGTGACGCTCAGCGACATATTGCACATATCTCACTTCAGTACTTGTGCACTGAATAAAAACTCACAATGTACCTTTACATACCAACATCCGTCTGGCCACACCCCCATCAGCTACCTATATAAGCAGGGGTGTGGCCATGCACTCACCTCCTTCTCAATCTTTCACCACAAGGCAAGATCAAGGGCCGCAGTGGCGTCTTGGCGCTGAGCGTCACTACACTCATGTAACTATGGTTATATACATAACCGTACGTTACATATTGTGTAGCTCTGCTCAGCGGCATATTGCACCACAGGAGCTGAGCAGAGCTTAAGCTCGACAAATGTACCCCACTGAGGCCCCCCACAACCATCAGAACCGGGGAGGACCCGAGCCCCCCCGACCCTCCCTATTGGAGGACGGGAAGAAGACGGATCCGACCGTACAAAGAGGAACTCAAGCAACTTAACGCACAGGGTGAGCAGACCGTGGGGCGTACCCATGACTACGCACACGCACAACCCGCATGCCACCAGGGAACGAACGGAAGGAACAAACCTCGTTACCACCCCCAAAATCACGGGGTCAAGAGCAAAGCTCAACCCCGTGGCAAGGCCGTAGCAGCGGAGCGCGAAGGAGGACCCAGACCCAGAAGGGACTGGATCGCCCCGGAAAAAGGGGGCCCGGAGAGACCAATGACGCCACAGCATCGAGACCTCACCAGGCGGTCACTAGTGACACCGCCCCCCACATCGCCAGCGTATTCGGACAGGGCCCATCCAAGAGCAGGCCCTTCCCCCCAATAGCACGCCGCCTGGCTCACTGACCCTGGCATACTCAGGCAGTCAGCATGGCTGTAACTCCAGAAGAGGCCGATCCCTCAATCCAGGCAGCAGGCACTTGACCCGAGCCTGGAGCACTGCGGACGAGACAGGCGCCAAAGGGGTCAGCTGAAACAGCACCCCGGCGGAAGGGGCGTATGCTGGCATTGTTGTGCACCATGTCATTGTCACAGCCTCCACAAAACCCCCCGACTCTCTAGAGGGGCCGAGGCAGAGAAGGCTGACACGATTGGCAGACGTCATGAAACGTGCGCGGTATACACTGGCTATACCGCAGTACAAGTGTTTCAGTTTTCAAAAAGGGGTTATCCCAGGCCTACGGGTCGACGAAAACAACTGCGGACCGGGACGTACACAGGGATGCCAGAGGAGTTCCAGAAGAACCACCTCAACAGCCCCCTCTCAGCCATGCGTAAGCAGGAGAAGAGAGGGGCGAAAAGAATGGAGAAGGACCAGGCCCCCTTAGCGCAGCGCAAGGTACAACACAACATGGACCAAGCAACAGTGAGGGGTAATACGTAGTAACACAACCACGAACATCTCCATAACGCCAAACCCTGTGACACCCGGGCCGACCCGGCATTTTCCCCCCTCAGGGTACCAGAACAGCAGATCTGCGTCCCCGGCGGACAACGGGTTAACTGACCTGGACCGGCGTGACCAGAACCAGTCCTGTGCCCTAATCACGCCGACATCCCCAACTCTAGGAGGGGGGTAGGTACGCGTGTCGATCCAAAACATTATAGAGGGCGCCACCCAGACGGTCCCGTTCGTACCGCGCTCAGTGGCCCACCCCAAGGGCGTGAGACCCCTCTACCTATGCTTTGATCTATTCCGTTAACATCCCCCAGATATGAACGAGAATTCGTCGAGACAAACCTAGTAAACTGGCGCTCGGAAGAGACAAACTCCATCCCAGTTGCCCCATAAAAACGCCGTTTTAATGATGAGCAACCAAGACGCGCAAGCCTCATGCGTGATTCCTATCAGAAGCACCCAGGGCCAGCACTATGTACACGTCGAGACCCAAAACACATCAATGGATAGTCTAACATGACACCAGATACCGTTCCTCCAAGCCGCCTGGAAGAACGACAAGAAGCCGATTTTTAAATGTTTCATTTTCGACAGAAAAAAGAAAAAATTATACGGACATGGGTCCCATACGACGCGGCTGAGGGAAAAACACCACCCCGTCAACCATGTTCCATAAAAGAGGGGACGGAGAGCGACGTACCCCTATGACGGGGGGAAACCCATGACTCAACAGACCTTTAAGGCGAGGAGTCAGGGAAACCCTAAACAATACCCCGTCCACCTACTCCAAAAAGGAGAGGACGGGGAACCCCCAGAGAGACTTCCCACGTATAGCAATAGATTGAACTCTGAGGAGGCTCCCTCACTGGGAGGGAGGGTTTAAACTCACAGGAGGCTCTGAAACTCCCTGAGGAGGAGGCTCTGAAACTCCCTGTAACAGAGGTCCATAACATGGAGCCTGAATAACCCACGGAAGTCTTACCAATAGAAACCCGCTCAGTGACGTACTCTATGGCGGGGGAATTTCCGCGGTCCGCACGCCCCAATCTTTCATGGCGTGGGACCAGGAAACCCCCCCCCCCTACCCTGTAACGTGCTGATCCAGCAACGTGACAGGAAGCCCGAAGCACAGGGGGTTTTAACCCCTGACCAATCAGAAAAAGGGGAGGAAGGTTTACCAGTTCACCCCTTTACGACCCCTCACCCCTGATACGATGTAATGACAAAGTAGAGCCATGACACCAGTCATAGCATGCTACATGAAGCGTTTAACAGCTTCACATAGACTCATGTGGGAAACCTGCAATCTGATTTTTACAAAGAAAAAACACAGACCCAGAGAAAACAGCCATCTGATTTTTACAAAGAAAAAACACAGCCCTTTAAGAGCCCCGGTACCAGAGTGACACATGTGCTTCTGTAGGCCAACACCTAAACCAGTTGTAGATCTTAACGACACACACAACCCTTCATCACAATAAAAAGGCAAAGTACACTCTCACTACTGTTGTGGCTGATGGTTGTTTAACACAGCAGGAGACGATATTTCCAATTTTAACAAGTAGGTAATTTATTTAGGAAAAGAAGTTTTAACAGCAAAAGCTATGGCTCAGTAGACGGTCACCACAGTTGAAGAAAAACACTCTGACCCCCCAACCCCCCGTTCCCCCAGATAATACCTTCCCAGCCCTGCCCCGACATGACAGATATGATGACGTAACATATTATCAGATATGACATGACGTACATTAAGATGACACATAGATTTAACATAGAAGAGAGAATAAAAACAGAAGATAAGTCTAAAGGTTTATCGTCCTGAGACAAAGCTGGAGTCAAGATTAAAAAAGAAAAGAACAAGATGTGATTTACTTGAAATGTCTATCTGTCCTATACTTGAGGTTGTTTTAAGAACATCAGCCAGACTGTCGCCCTAGTGTCTTTGAGCCCTGCTAGTTGACCTATATTAAACTAGTCAAGACTAACCCCTTTCCTACCTCCACCCCCGTATACACATTTTCCACAACATTCCCCCATTTGGGGCTATCCCTAGTCCCACCCAAATCATATAACCAAGAAAATGTGAACGTCTAACTAAACGAGAAACCACAATTATATAATAAAAGTTTAAATGCCTAATCTAAACCAGAAACCTAGCCATATAATAAATTTTATAAATGTCTAACTAAACAAGAAACCTTACTTCATTCACTGGACCCCTAACGGACCAACAAAGGCTGACTACCGTTCTTACCAAAACACAAAACCGTTCCAAACAAGAGTAATAATAAAACATCAACAAAATACCCCAATTTATAATCCTAACCTGACAGACAAATCCCCCCAACCTCCACCACTTACCAAATGAGCCACAGTTCCGGCCGGAAACAGCGACTCGCATCAGGGAAAGGAGAAGTTGACCGTCAGAACTAAACATAGAACATCCCTCCCAAAAAAAAATGACATTGTCTCTTCCATAACATTGAGTCCTAGTGTCCATCGCTCAGCCCCCCTTCCATGCCCACGCCATAGTCTCCTCACCGTATTGCCAAAAGTCACATTTTGCCAATACAGCAACCACCACGCCACACCTCCAGTCCCCGTAGAAGCATGTCCCCATGCCTGGACGGGAGGCGCTGGTCCCGACCTCACCACGTGTCCCCCCATCTTCGACGGGAGGTGCCCATCTTGCCCAATGCGTTAGCCCCCCCCTTTGTCCCTCCAGTCCCCAGAACCGATCCCCAGACCACTTCTTCTCAATGCTTCCTCAGGCTCAGAACCGACACTCCGTACCATTCCATACCGATGCCCCTTCCCATTCCGGTTTGACCAGGACCATGAGTAAAATAAACAAAAATAATAAAAAATAAACCATCACTCAGACCATCCCCCGTCACTCTTAAAGGAAAGAACCAATACAAAATGTCTTCAAAAAACCTTTACATGTTTTTTTTTTTTTTTTTTGAAGTAAAAGGGATAAAACAAACAAACCTGAACCAAACAGAAAGAAAATGTCCTTTCCTCACCATACGCCTAGTTAAAGGAATAAAACAAACAAACTGAACCAACAAAAAGAAAATGTCCCTTCCTCACCATACGCCTAGTTAAAGGAATAAAACAAACAAAACTGAACCAACAAAAAGAAAATGTCCCTACCTCACCATACCCCTAATCCTCTATCCCCTCGTCTCCCTCTAAGGCAGCATAAAGCTGAGGGCATGGCCCGATTTGTGGCTCAATCTCTTTCTGTCCCACCATCAGCATTCGGCTCGTTACGTGTGAAGTTACCAGCCTACCCAAGAGAGGCATACCACAACAGAAAAGGAGAACCAATATCAACCCTGCCACCCCAATGGATATCCCCGTCTGCATCACTATGCTTCCCCACTGTCCCAATCTTTCCAACACCCCACTCCCCCACCATTCTTCATTCCGGCCAGAATTCCCCCTCAACTCCTCCCTCAAATCCTTCAGCTTAGCCATGGCCTCGGAGAACTTTCCCCCTGGCCCCACATTCGTCGGAATGAATGTGCAGCAGTACTGTCCAAACATGGAACAGACTCCACCCTTCTCCGCCATTAACCAGTTCAGAGCCTGTCTATTCTGCCACGCCACCGTACTGGTCGCGTGCATCTGGTCCCCCATTGCATCCAACGCCTCCTCGGTGTAGTTGAGATACCGCTGCTGATTGTAAAACAAATAGTTGATCCACCCGGTGTTCTTATTGACCGATATCCATGGCAGAATAGACTCAAACCCTGCCGCAATCTCATTCTTAGCCATGAACTCGGCTGGAATGCCCCTTGGCTGTCCTATGCTGTCCAGATACACCCTTGGGTCTGCCTTGTAGCTACGCTTCGTTCGAGAGATAGGAGACTCAGAAGGTCCTTCCGTCACTGATAATGGTAGGACCACCATTGGCATGATCGCCTGAACCCGGGCACATCTACCTGACCAATCTAAAGGAAGTGTATTCCTCAACCTCCTACCGCCGCAGAGCCAGTATTGGTCCGCCAGTGCCATATCCTGGACATGAAAAGGGCAAGCTACAGGCCGTGGGTTGGTATCCACTCCCTTTAACACGACCCCGTGTCCACACTTTCCTTCTTTCGTGCAGTTAGTCGTGATGCTCCAAATAGTAGTGCACCGCCCCTCTGCCACCTCCCCTACGTCCCGGGTCCCCTCCTTTTGCAAGCACTCGAAATCCTTGGTCAGCCATAGTTTGACACCTCTGGGTATTGGCAACCCCGTCGCTACCCCCTGCACACGTACATCCAATTTCCTACAACGTTCCCGCATAGTGACATCCTTGAAATCCGTGACGTTTCCTGCCGCCTTAAAACGACTAGAGCCGAGAAACCCCAAACACTCTGCCTCGCACCAAGGGCGACTATTATGGGGCCCCTCCCATGCCTCTGCGTCCCTGTCACACTGAGCCCAACTGAACTTCGTGCCCTTCACCAGCAGCCTATCCGGACGTGCCTTGGAGCAGACATAACAATCCTCTATCTGATTCTGCGCGCTCGTGTACTGGACCCACTTAAACCACTCATTCCCTAAAGCCGCCCTATACATCGGGTCAGCCTCCGGGTCTTCCTCGTCATAGTCGCCCCCATCTTGTTCCCCGGAAGGAAGCAAACCCCTCAACCTGGCCCAGAGTGAGCCCACTGAGTCCCTCAACGTTCCGGCTGTCCTCTGGAACATATCCTGTCCCCCCACCTCTTCCGACTCAGCGTCCTTGACCTCCCTTTTTCCCCTCACCCCTGTCCCCTGTGCCTGGTTCGGGACAGGCTCAACCCTCCTATCTACCCCCACAACCCGATCCTCGTTAGTATAATGGTAAGTATCCCCGCCTGTAACGGGGGAATGGTCAAAATCAAAAACATGCCCTTGCGGTCCTCCGGGAAACACCCCTTTTGGTTGTAGTCTTATCTTCTCCCCCCCTTCCTCGATGGGGGGCAGAGGGGGCGCCTGATTCTGAGCCTGGTCATGAAAGCCTGCCGGTACTTGAGCCTGAGCGGGACCCCGTGGGACTCCTACCCACTCAAACCCGTCATCCTCAAGGACGGGTCGACCGTGACGGTTCTCAATGACGTCGTTGCGCCCGGCCGACCGTCCGCACACTGCTGCCAACATCTGCGGGAGCATCAGCAGGCACTGCACCTTCCAGTTGCCGTCTCGGGCCCTCCATGTCGGGTTCTGCATAACTGCGATCGATTGTATCCCCCAAGAGATCGCCGCTGGCCTTTATGCAGTGATTGAAGTGGAACCAGGTCGTTGATCCTTTGACTTGGACTGCCGTTCCAGTCGATCGGATCACCTCGTACGGGCCCTCTCTCCGGGGTGATGACCACTTTCTCTTGTGGACCTTTACAAAGACCAGATCCCCAGGGATCAGCCTCGGTTTGGTGGCTTCCTTCTCCGCCTCCTTCACCCCCTTTTTCTCCTTTCTCTGCTCCTGTCGAAACACAGCTTCATGTATTTTAGTCACTTGCTGAAGATATTTTTTCAGATCTTGCTCAAAAATATCTAATGCCGGGCCCCTAGCCAGGTGTCTAAATGGCGGTGCTGGCATGCTGCGGCCTGTAAGCATTTCATGCGGTGTTAGCTGTGTTTGGCGGTTTACACTGCTTCTAATAGCCATCAGAGCAAGTGGCAAAGCATCAATCCAGTTAAGCTTAGTTTGCATACAGATTTTCAACAGTTTGTTTTTAATGACCAGATTGGCCCTTTCCACCTTTCCCTGCGACCCGGGACTATAGACACAGGAAAGGCGCTGTTTTATACTTAATTTCTGCATCAGCCCTTTAACCACCTTGTCGATGAACTCGCGGCCATTATCGCTTTGTAATATCGTGGGAATTCCAAATCTCGGAATGACCTCGCGACACAGGAACTTGATCACTGTGTCCGCGTTCTTGTGTTTAGATGGAATGGCCTCAATCCAGCGACTAAAGCAGTCTTCTACTACCAGGAGGTATCGTTTGCCCTGCACTGGCGTTATCATCGCTTTGACCCTTTTAACCTCCTTCCAGTTAAGAGTACCCTCCTCCCGTTCGGATGCACTCCTTCCCCTACTTAGATGCACCTCTCCCCGTAAGGTTTAGGCAGTCCGCTACGACGCAACAACCAGCTCTTTTCAGGACTGCCTTGTCCGACGTCGGCCCCTCTCCCCCAACAGAGATGCAGGTCTCCACTTCCGGCGAAAGAGCTCTAGAGTAATATGCTATCGGTTGTTTTTTCCCACTCACCCCCTGTGTTTGAGTCAGGACAGCTGTCGCATGCTGCGCTCTATGTGAGACGAATAGGTGGAAACACTTCTCATAATCCGGCAGCGCCAGGGCAGGGGCCTGTAACAACAGACGCTTAATGTTTATGAACGCGTCCTCCCCCTCCTCGGTCCATGTCAAGGGAGCGCGAAGCTTGTCTGTACCCGCCTCTTTTATCATCATCCTCAACGGCGCTGTCGCTATCGTATAGTCCTCCACCCACTCAGAGCTGTACCCAGTCATCCCTAAAAACGTCATCATCTGTCGGACCGTCAATGGCCTAGGTGCCTTGGATACAGCTTCGAGTTGCGTGGGTGAGATGTTTTTTATGCCCTTTTGAATGACGCGAGACAAGTACTCAACTTTTGGCTGGCAGTACTGCAGTTTTGAACGGGATGCCTTGTGGCCTCCCACGGCCAATCCACTCAAAACTTTGATGGAGTCCTCATGGCACTGCTGACGTGTATCCGAGCAGATTAGAATGTCATCTGCATACAGTAAAACCGTGCTGAGTAGTGTGTCGCACACTCCTTGCAAGTCTTCCTTGAGCGCCTTCGAGAAGTAATGCGGCGAGTGCGCGAACCCTTGTGGCAACCGGGTGTAAGAGTATTGTTTCCCCCTGTGGGTAAAAGCAAACAGATACTGAGACTCTTTTTCCAATGGAACACTGAAGAATGCCTGCGTGAGATCAATGACCGTATAGTACTGCGAGCTACTCGGGATGTTTGTCAGGAGGGTGTGTGGATTAGCGACTTCCGCCTCTGGTCCAGACACCACGTCGTTCACCGCCCTCAAATCGTGTACCAGTCTGTACCTAGCCCTGTCCGCCTTTAGCACTGGGTGGATAGGTGTATTACATCTGGATTTGAAAGGGACGAGCACTCCCCCCTTTAACAGTCCCTCAATCTGATGTGATATAGCTTCCTCCGACTCTGGCTTCATTGTATACTGTCTGATAAAGGGTGGTCTACAACCCTTCTTTAACCTGACCTTCACTGGCTGTGCCGACAATATTAGACCCACATCTGTGTCGTGTTTTGACCACAACCGTTCCGGGGTGCGCGCCAACATGTCCTGTTCCAGCAAAGCATCCGCCTCTGGAATAACGCAAGGGTCTCCTGGTAATCTGATTACTTGCGGTTTTGCCAAAACTGAAAAGGAAATCATTATTTTTATGAAACTCCCATCTGCGCTGTTCCAAATTAGCGGAGATTCCGTGGAGACCCACCTTTGAGTCTCGGATTCCTGTATCATTGAACCTAGATGTTCGGATTCGTAACCAGGATTTATTCTCAGTGTGATGTGTGGGGCGGCGTCTCTTAGTCTATGTTGTTCCCGTAGATACTTACTCGTGTTAACCCTCAACGCCGCGCCCTGTCTCCCTACAATTATCGTAGATGAGTTAATCTGCACCTGCTCGGGCTGTCCCTGCAACCATGCCTTGTTCCTAACTAGGTCACTATTCGTCAAATACTGTAGTGTGCAATGTGCCTCCATGTTTGTTTGTCTAGACTGAGGCAGTTGGGTTTTCAGAAATGGCTCCCAGGGGTCACAGACCCTTTGCAGCTCTGCATCTATGTTGCCCAGCCAGAACACAGTGGCCTCTTTCTCCCCCGTCCCTTGTAGCATCATTTGGTACACGTCTTGTTCAATTTGAATCCCCTCAGGCGTACATAGGATTTTACAGCCTAGTTTACACATTGCATCTCGTCCCAAGAGATTGCGCGGGGTGCTGTCCGAAATTAATACAGGTATTGTTATGGTCTTGT
This sequence comes from Notolepis coatsorum, assembly GCF_963971535.1. Taxonomy (NCBI): domain Eukaryota; kingdom Metazoa; phylum Chordata; class Actinopteri; order Aulopiformes; family Paralepididae; genus Notolepis; species Notolepis coatsorum. Next base: position 80,710,030 of record NC_140179.1, on the reverse strand, counting down.
TGTTATACGTCATAGAGATTGGATCTGATGTGGGTATTAATTGTGTTTTTCCCGAGAATCCGACCGTCCGAACATACTGTCCAGACTGGGGTAAGTGAGCGGCGTATTTTTGCTTTATGCAGGAAAAACCTGCTCCAGTGTCTGCCATCATCTCTGTTAATTTGCCCTCCACTAGGACCTGCAGAATAGGTTCTTGCTCAGCTCCCTTGGAAACCACAATCATTTGATTTCCCCCCGTCGCATTCTCTGGGCACCCCTAGTGATTACCCCCCTGGTTTCGGGGCCCTCCTGTCTCCCCCTGGTCGTGGGGCCCTTGTGACTCCCCCTGGCGCACGGGTCTTCCATACTCCGAGCCGGGACGGTATGGTTGCCTACATCTCATTTCCCTGTGTCCCTGCATGCCGCAGTTCCAACAGTGGAAACGGGGAAACTGTTGTTCGTTCCCCGGTCCCTGTGTAAACCGTGGGCCTGATTGCCCATTCCCTGCCTGCCGCCTGGACGCCTGGTTCTGTGAACTATAGCCATAGCTTCTCACTACCTGAGGTGCAGGCTGGGGTCCCTGGTCCTGCATGGGTGGAGAGGTAGCAGATGACACCATTACTGCCTGCAACCTCCTTTGGGGCTGCAGTTGTTGCTGAGTTAACTTCCTTGCGTCATTTCTATCCTGATCCCTGACTTTCTGCTCCTGAGCCCTTTGCTTCTCCACACTATGTGTTACATGTGCACAGAACAAAGGATAAGTCATGTCCATTAACCCCACCACGTCTTCCAGTCTATTCTTAACCACCTCTGGAAGCCCTCTCATCACACTTTCTCTAAACATCGCTCTCTGCAACGGGTCAATTTCTGGGTTGTGTCCTAGCTCACCTCTCCACTCCTTCAGTACTTTGTTCACATAGGCGCCAGGCCCTTCCGTCTCCATTATGGGGTTGCCTGCCAGTTTTGCCGGATTAATACGTGATGGATATTGATTCCTGAGTTTGTACCACAACGCCGCTCTATGCACGTTGAATATGTCTCCATCATGGGCCTGCGTGTCGCATGCCACTCGCATCGATGTATCACCCATGATGTCCCGGCAGGCACCAACTCCTAGCAAACGCGTCAACAGGGATTTGACGTCACCCACTGCTAGCAGAAAAGATGACGTATTTTCCTCAAACTGCGTGATCCACCTGGAGGCTCCTTCTGAAAGGTCCGGTAGTCTTACTATTAAACCATCGATGTCTAGAGGTGACCATGGCATGTGAAAGATATCGTTCCCCTTTATTAGCAGGGGAAACTGGCCTGTGCTTGTCACACTTCCCACGAATGTAGGGGCGAAAGTCAGGGTTCCTGTAATGTTTCCTTTCTCCTGTCCTGGTTTCGTGTCATTCTCATCTTCCTCCTCATTCAACAGTTTAGTGTGGCCACACGCTCCGTGTTTCTCTGATGTCTGCTGTGCCACACTCTGACGGGGCTCTTCCTCTATCTTCCTCCCGACTCCCTCCCTCTGCCTGCCCAGGTTCTCTACCTCCTCTTCCTCTGCAGTATACAACTTCCGACGTACTGTCTCGCCATATGCCGCCAGGGCTTTCGGATAGAGATCCTGCGGGGTCAGTTTGGGGGGGGTATCTCGCCTAAGGGAGGTCTCTGATCTAGCGGAGGTTTCTGACCTAGCGGGGGTTTCTGACCTAGCGGGGGTCCCTAATTCCGTCTCCTCATATTCTCCTCTTATTGTCACAGTGCCCACCGGCAATTGCGTGACATAAGGTGGGGATGTTGGTTTCCCTATATCCGTCTCTCTCTGATTTAGCGCTAAAGCTTCCTGCCTGTATGCTCTCCCCTTCTGGGCGTAGAGCTTCATTACCCCCAACTCTTCTGTCCTCTTTTTCAACCTCTTTTTGCTGTTGTCGCCTGGCTTGTGGTTACGAATCATTACATTCATCTCTTCGCATACGTCGAGATCAAAAGTACCTCCGGAAGGCCATTTTGTGTCCCCGGCCTTTGTACGCCTCTGCCAACGGACACCTACCTTGAGAATTAGGTTCTTTATGAGCAGGTTCCGGTCTAACAGTATGTCCTCTGCTGTATGCATCGTTGTTTAGTGTGTGTGTGTGTTTATTGTGTTGTGTGTGTGTGTGTGGTTGTACTTCAGCCACTCTACAACTACTACTCCAGGACACAGTTAACCTGGATCTACTACTACTCTACAACTACTACTCCAGGACACAGTTAACCTGGATCTACTACTACTCTACAACTACTACTCCAGGACACAGTTAACCTGGATCTACAACTACAACTACTACTCCAGGACACAGTTAACCTGGATCTACTACTCCAGGACACAGTTAACCTGGTTCTACTCTACAACTACTACTCCAGGACACAGTTAACCTAGATCTACAACTACAACGCTACAACTACTACTCCAGGACACAGTTAACCTGGTTCTACAACTCGGTGTGTGTGTGTCTGTGTGTGACTGTGTGTGTGTGTGTGTGTGTGTGTGTGTGTATGTCGGTGTGTGTGTCTGTGTGTGTGTGTGTGTGTGTGTATGTGTGTATGTCGGTGTGTGTGTGTGTTTGTGTGTGATTGTGTGTGTGTGTGTGTGTGACTGTGTGTGTGTGACTGTGTGTGTGTGCGTCACAACCCGCTGTCTACCGGGACACAGGAATGTGTGTGTGTGTGTGTGTGTCGGTGTGTGTGTGTCTGTGTGTGTGTGTGTGTGTGTGTGTCTTTGCTGTGTGTGTGTGTGTGTGTGACTGTGTTGTGTGTGTGTGTGTGTGTGACTGTGTGTGTGTGTGTGTGTGTGTGTGTGTGTGTGTGACTGTGTGTGTGTGCGTCACAACCCGCTGTCTACCGGGACACAGGAATGTGTGTGTGTGTGTGTGTGTGTCGGTGTGTGTGTGTCTGTGTGTGTGTGTGTGTGTGTGTGTGTGTGTGTGTGTGACTGTGTGTGTGTGTGTGTGACTGTGTGTGTGTGTGTGTGTGTGACTGTGTGTGTGTGCGTGTGTGTGACTGTGTGTGTGTGTGTGTGTGTATGTGTGTATGTCGGTGTGTGTGTGTGTGTGTCGGTGTGTGTGTCTGTGTGACTGTGTGTGTGTGTGACTGTGTGTGTGTGTGTGTGTGACTGTGTTTGTGTGTGTGACTGTGTGTGTGTGTGTGTGTGTCGGTGTGTGTGTGTGTGTGTTTGTGTGTGTGTGTGACTGTGTGTGTGTGTGTGTGTGTGTGACTGTGTGTGTGTGTGTGTGTGTGACTGTGTGTGTGTGCGTCTGTTTGTGTCTGTGTGTGACTGTGTGTGTGTGTGTGTGTGTGTGACTGTGTGTGTGTGTGTGTGTGTGTGTGTATGTGTGTATGTCGGTGTGTGTGTGTGTGTGTCTGTGTGTGTGTGTGTGTGTGTGTGTGACTGTGTGTGTGTGTGTGTGTGACTGTGTGTGTGTGTGTGTGTGTGTGACTGTGTGTGTGTGCGTGTGTGTGACTGTGTGTGACTGTGTGTGTGTGTGTGTGTGTGTGTGTATGTGTGTATGTCGGTGTGTGTGTGTGTGTTTTCTACCACCAGGGGTCAGCAAACCCAAGAGAGAAAGAGATGTGATGAGTTTGTATGCTACACCTTGGCTTACCAACAGGGGTCAGCAAACCCAGGAGAGAGAGAGAGAGAGAGAGAGAGAGAGAGAGAGAGAGAGAGAGAGAGAGAGAGAGAGAGAGAGAGAGAGAGAGAGAGAGAGAGAGAGAGAGAGAGAGAGAGAGAGAGAGAGAGAGCTATCTCTCTTGGCACAACGCCCAGACTTCTTAGCTGGCTCAACGCCCAGACTTCTTAGCTGGCTCAACGCCCAGAATGAGTTATTTTCCAACTATCGCTGATTGCTCCTTTAAACTGGGCTGTGTGTCTTTAATCAAGAGTTTATTAAAAAACATGCGTTTTTAGTGTTTCGTGCATGGAACCCTTGTTACAGTTATCTTTGCGACCAATATAGTTTCTATACATGTACGAAAGAAAGAGAGAGAGAGAGAGAGAGAGAGAGAGAGAGAGAGAGAGAGAGAGAGAGAGAGAGAGAGAGAGAGAGAGAGAGAGAGATCAGGGGCCTGATCTCTGATCCAAACAGTTTACTTTTTTCCCAACCTGGTGCGTCCTATTGGGGTGTATAATAGCTAACTTTTTAAGCAATGTATATTTCTTTGGGGGGAGAGCAGGGGCTTGCTCTTTTCCAACCCTGTTCTTTTAAGAACAGATTACCTTTTGTCGTCTTGAAGTTCGACTTTGCCGTGGTCGTGGTGCGGTCAATCCAGGTTTTGTCTTTTCAGACAAACAGAGGAGAGAGGATAGCCACGATGTTTATTTCAAGATCACATTGCATCTCTTATAACATAGCCCAAATTGGCTCAGTCTACTGTATTTGTAACAATGTACACCGGTAGTTTAAGATATGTACTAACGATCGCAAACTGCTTCTAAATAGCCCGTCTCAACAATGCATAGATATAAGATCACAGTCTGTTCTAACAGACCAAACTGCCATGTATTTAAAGTTTACAGACAATCCATGCTGACTGATCTGCCATATGCAAGTGACAACAATGCGATGGGGGGGGGGGGGGGGGGGATAAATGGTGCGAGAGTGTTTGTAAAGGGTCAGAGAAAAATTTGACCAGAGAGAAAAGTTTAACCAGATAGGTCGAAAACATGCAATTAAAATTGATTAGTGGCGCACTTATATCCTGTTAAAAGAGGATTCGCCCTAGTGTCAACACCTCACCACTCGTGTTCGTTTTAGCCGTCCATCCAGACCTCGTCACACAGCCAGCTCAACTTTTTCCTCCTGCAGAATCTCTTACGGACATTCTAATAAAAAGCAAAAATGCTCACCTGTGTTATTGTTTGTCGACACCGCCAGAATTTCTACGGGAGAGGTCCGGAGCTGGCCGTGTGAGGGGCCCGGCAGGGCGGTCTACAGGTCAAGGGTCACCAAATGTTGTGGCTGATGGTTGTTTAACACAGCAGGAGACGATATTTCCAATTTTAACAAGTAGGTAATTTATTTAGGAAAAGAAGTTTTAACAGCAAAAGCTATGGCTCAGTAGACGGTCACCACAGTTGAAGAAAAACACTCTGACCCCCCAACCCCCCGTTCCCCCAGATAATACCTTCCCAGCCCTGCCCCGACATGACAGATATGATGACGTAACATATTATCAGATATGACATGACGTACATTAAGATGACACATAGATTTAACATAGAAGAGAGAATAAAAACAGAAGATAAGTCTAAAGGTTTATCGTCCTGAGACAAAGCTGGAGTCAAGATTAAAAAAGAAAAGAACAAGATGTGATTTACTTGAAATGTCTATCTGTCCTATACTTGAGGTTGTTTTAAGAACATCAGCCAGACTGTCGCCCTAGTGTCTTTGAGCCCTGCTAGTTGACCTATATTAAACTAGTCAAGACTAACCCCTTTCCTACCTCCACCCCCGTATACACATTTTCCACAACACTACCGTAAGAGGAACGCCGTTTTTCATAACGAGAGAAGACACAAGTCCTTGATTATGTATTGGCCACAGGCCTTGCTAAGCCCACATGACAGCGACCAAAACAATCTTTTCCCTAGGAAAAAATCGTTTTCTCAAGCAGGAGCACAACCCCAGCAGTTTAAGCTGAGGGATTACACTGTATCCCCACAAACATAGTGACACAATATATTGTAAACAAAACATGTTTGAGAGGAGGGGGGAAGACCCAGGGAAACCGGGGGGATCACCCCTTCCCACCTTACCCTTGATACGACCAGGTTGAACAGGTACTGCCCTGTTAATATGTGAACACGCTACCTGTTTATTGTCATCACAGGCTGAGAGAAAGACTTACTCCTCGATCACATGTCACTAAGCATAGCTTTGCAGGGTAAACAACCCACTTAGTTGTGAGCTCAACCACGTTACTAACGTTACATGAACCCACAAGGTCTCATCACAACTAAACCAGTTCATTTTTACTCACGTAAAAAACAACACAGATTTTCTAGGTAGAGAGAAACCTATACCAGTGACAAGACAATTCACACACAACACATGTCGTATCCCCAAATGTAGCGCAGCAACATACGTTTTGGAAACATCGTTATTACAAAACATTTAGAAGGGAAGGGAAGAAGAGGTGTTAAGCATCCAGCAGGACTCCTACCTACACCCTGAGCGCTGAGAGGACTGCAAACACTGGTAAACGGCAACAGCTGGAGTCGAACCCGGCGTCTCTTGCGTTGGTGACGAGGGCAATGTCCGCTGCGCCAACCAGCCGCTATGTTCTCCATGTTGACGAAGTCCTCGCTGGCAGGGCACACGGTGTAGGGTCGACTAACATCCTCTGTCAAAGATGACGTCGTAGTCAGAGTGTTAAGGCTTGTTATTCACACAGCAATGTACAACAGTGTAGCATTAAGCTAACATCCAAATCAGGCCGACTGATAGCAACAAGCTAACGTTCCTAGCCTAGTGAACGCAACGAGCTAGCGCCGCAGCTAACAGCTAACTGGCCAACAGGTAGGCCACCCAGCTAGCACGCAAGCTAAGCAGCTATCACCTGAACTGTACACAAGAACATAATAAGCCACACTTCAGACAGGCCGCCGTCTGACTCCCTCCTCAACCTAAGAGAGAAGAGAAAAAGAAAAGTCAACACCGTTTTCAGAACGGTGATTTAACAGACATACAGCGGAGTCGGCACAATTCCCTTATGGGCTGCAGCCGACTTGAGCATGGAGCTTCCGATAACGAAGATCCAGACTCACTTTTCCTCGTGTTTAGGGTTTAAACTTCCACTCATTTGAAAGATGGGGCCTTCACGGGACAGAGAAGAATCCGCTCGTCCAGAGACCCCGGGTTTCAACCACAGATCTCGGTTGCGGCCCACTAGCTTGACTATCATGGGCTTCAAACCAGGACCCTTCGTCCGCCGCCTAAGAGGCCGAACAAAGGACACTAGTCTGGGGCCGGCCTTCGTAAAATTGTGCAGCTAACCCCCATAGCAACACAACCGGCACTCGCATAGCAAAACATCACTCACCCAGAGGCAGCCAGTTTCTCACAACAGCCGACGCCTCCTGCACAGTCCAGCTGTAGAACCGGAGGTTCAATACCTATCCAGCCGCAGCATAGAGGACTGCAGGTGGGGATTAGACCAGCGACGCGAGCCCCTAATACGAAAAAGCCGGTGGAGGTCAGAATGATCATCATCTTCCAGACACCCCAGTGACAAAGACATTATCGCCGTATTTTCTCGAAAAAAGTGAGAGAGAAAACAAAGATATAACGTCAATGTATCTCCTTGCTCTTCTGTTCTTCTTTCTTCAGCTTAATTTGTTTTAAAGTGATTGGTATACAAGGCACTTTCTTGTGGTGAAAGTGAAGAAGGAGGCGAGTGCATGGCCACACCCCTGCTTATATAGGTAGCGGATGGGGGTGTGACCAGACGGATGTTGGTATGTAAAGGTACATTGTGAGTTTTTATTCAGTGCACAAGTACTGAAGTGAGATATGTGCAATATGGCGCTGAGCAGAGCTACACGATATGTAACGACCAAAGCAAATTCCTTGTATGTGAAAACTACTTGGCAAATAAAGACCTTTCTGATTCAGATTCTGATGTATTTTCAGAATTATTTGACATTTCCAGGGATTTCTGACCGTTCATGCACACAATTCTATCATCTTTATACACCATGTAAAACAAAAAAAGATGCGAGCAGTATCCAGCTGGTCCAGCGGCTTGACAAAGTTGTTTTTATACATTTATCTTACCTATATTTTGGGAAGTATTTTGGTATTTAAAAGAAATACAGAAATACTGTCTTGTGTCACAAATCACATGACGACTATGTAATGGTTGGGAAATTCAAATGACAAAATAGGTAAAGTAAATTAAGTAAGTAAATTAAAATACATGGGCGGCTAGGTGGTGTAGTGGGCAAGGCACTTGCCACCAGTGTGGAGACGCTAGGATTCGCGTGTTCGAATCCAGCTCTCCACATTGTTTTCAGTTTAGCTGGTCGTCCGCAGTAATACACATTGGCCGTATTACGGGGAGGGAAAACTGAAGGGTGGGGATCGAACGTTGTGAACAAGCGACTCCTACAAGTCGGTTGGTGCGCCTGCGCAGTAGAATCAGGAAGTGTCGGGGGCAGCGTGAGCCTCCCACGCGTTACTCCTCGACACTGAGAGATCGAGCTGCGCAGGTGAAAAGATGCGACTGCTGTTACCTCAAGTACCGGAGGGGACTTGTGCTATGTATGACTTAGTCCACATTGCAGCCGGCTTGTGGGAGGCAAGAAACAGCGTTCGTGACAGGGGAGGGTTGAAATTGGATGATACGAAATTGGGATGGGAGAAAAAATAGAAAAATGGGAGAAAAAGTGGATAAAAAAAAAAAGTAAATTAAAATACATATTTTTATCAAATATATGTGATTGAAATACTACCTGTCTCTGTTGGTATTCTTTGCGATCTTCTTTTTACTCCTCTGCCTCTTTGATATTTACCTGTTTGATGTCTTACAAGATATGTTGCTTGTCTCTGAATTCTTGCCCTGTTGTCTGTGCCCACACCCAACCTTTTGCCAGGCCATCATCATAAACATATCTGCCAAACATTGGCCAAAATAAAGAACCATCACCACCAGGGCCATTTCTAGCTTTTTGGGGGCTCTTTGCGAAATGTTGTTGTTTTTGGGGGCCCCTATTTTGTGAAACTATGGTGGGAGGATTCCAAACCCTTTAAACTCTTCCACCCGTGCAGTCCGGTACCGGACCGCAGATGACATCACGTCATAAATCAATCTGTCTAGACTGTATTGATTGATTGATTGATTGATTGAACATTTTATTAACAGATTGCACAATGGGTCAAATACAGTACGGCTCAATACACACAATTGTTAAGGGGATGCAGACCAGAGAAAGACTTTCGTCTTGTTTACATCAGGGTCCCCATTTTCAATTCATAACATTTATGACATACATGACATACAGATAATACATTACTGTTACATCCAGACATTTATGACATACAAGAAATACAAATATACAGTACTGTTTATTTACAGACAGAGTTTCTAAAATTATATATACAATTGAGGGGGAGGAAACTGTACATTTGGGGGTTGGGTGGGTGGGTGGGGTGGGGGTTTCGACATTTACCAGGGCCAGTTTCGAATTGCGGCCTCACGTAGGGGCTTTTTTAGAGCGGTTTTGAAGGTGGGTAGGGATTCACATAATTTTACGGCTGTGGCATAATGTTGCGTTTTTCTTTCAAATGTATCCAAGAGTAAAGATCCTAACCAACAGCAGTCATAGTGTATATTTTCAGCAATACATTTGTTTACCAATAGGTTAAAGTGTTATTAGTGAGACTTTAGTTTTCGAAATGTGATAATATTTTCGTGGAGATCCGCCATTTTTAATTAGTGGCCGTCGCCAAATGATGATTACCGTATTTGTAGTCATATGAGCACATGGAATCCAGAGCTCTCAATGAGCATTGACATTTAAAAAAAACTACAGTACCCAGGGAATTCTAGCCTCCTGCAAACATATTACGTGTATGCATTTTTTTTTCTCTTATTTCTCTGGATACTATATCACAAAACTGAACGTTATTTGGCATAGATTGAAGCGCAGTTAGTGTGTCTACCTTCTGTGAAAATGTATCAACAATCCGCGTTACAAACGGATTCAAAATGGCGGACTTGTGGCAAAAATAAAAAGCTGACTGTATTTACAGTAGATTTCATTCTCGGTTCTTCATGCACGCCTGGTGATACTAAATCCAAATTGAACTCTACCATTGGAAAGAGTAGATCCATAGATGTAAAAGGCTATAATAAGGTAATTTATAGGCCATATATTCTATATTCTATAATAATATTTCAAATTGCATGGGTCCGGATGGCAGAATTCAGTACTGTATCTACAAAACCTTCTGTTTAATCATCTTCCCTTTATTAATTTCCTTAGATGTTTTGTACACGTGATCTCAAGAAGGTACTGAACGAGATCAGTGGCAGTTTTTTATGTCTGGTCATTTTTAGCATGGTGTTATTCACTGTCAAAGATGCAAAGAAAAATCATAATTCATATTCTCCTTTGTTTCATCACAATTTAAGCAAGCCTAATAATAGACACAATATTTCTGACACTGGGAATACATTCACTGAGGTCCGTAGATGTCCCTAGATACCAAGAACATGCTAATGGACCTTGTAGAAGTGGAGCAATCTTCCATTTACTTAGGTATGTATTTTAGGCGGATTTTCAGAAAAGAGGTTAAGGTGGGCATGCATTTAACATTTAAATGCATCAATATGGTGCACTTTAACACTTTCCGTGCCACTCACGAGATATCTCGTGTTTTTTTATAGGTGGTTGAAAGCCACTCACGAGATTTCTCTGATTTTTTTTTTTTTTTTTTTTAGCGATCTGAAATCATATTGCATCACCCGAGCCTACCCGAGTATAGCCGAGCGGCGCCGGCGATCATTGTGGAAAAAAGCGCCCCCTGTCGTCTCCCAGATGACATAAGTGATTTTGGAATGGACTCAATGAAAATGAATGGGGAAAAAAATCCGGTACTCCACATTTTCCAGTCCACTGATCCAGCCGTGGTTACCACAGTTCATTCTGGAACCTCAGATCCCCGCTGATCATGGAGTTCTACTGTATCGCGTTGGATCCCTACACTTATCGATTTTTTCTAATGGTGATCAGGAATTGGAATATACCAGTTGGATACCATCTGATGTCAGGTAAGGACTCTATGTTATCAGTGTTAGGATAATCAGAGTAAGTTTGATGAAGTTATAAGCTGTTTTGTGAAATGTCCGCTTTCGGTTTCACTGTAAAAGTCCGAGAGGAAATCAACGGGGCGATTATCTGTGCGCGGCTCGAATGTGCTTGCGTGCACGTATAATATTGATCATCTAGCGTTTATTTGAAAACGATTCATAAAAAGGCCGACGAATATCAACGTTGTGGAATATTCCAGTAAAAGGCGATTTTCATAGAATGCTCCAGAATGGGCTGTTTTTTTATCTGAAAACGGGTGCTTTTCTAAATGCTCTGAAACGGAAATGCAGCGATAAAAAAACAATCTGCCTTGACAGCACTGACTGGAAAATAGTCTTTGATAATGCGATGGGCAGATTAGACACATAGCCATAATTTAAAACATAGATTAGGCGATATTAACGTTAACATTGGCGCTGATGGTGGCATTCAGCCGGTAAAAAGGAAAACCCGGCGTGGCGCTCAAAGTGTTAGGAAAAGAGGTTATATCCGTGAAAAAAACGTATATATTTGTTTCTCACAAATTCAATTCAAACATCTCAAGTTGACCCCAGCAATGACAGAAAATGATAATAAATAGGAAACACTGGGGCTCCCCTACATCAAGAAACTCCTGAAAACGTACAGGATTTACTGAATCTGCATTATAACATCTCCCAAATTCACATAAATGAGACAGATACTGAATTTTCCATTACATTTCATATGGCAAGAAACGGGCCTGATCCTATGTAGAAATAAAGAAAACTCAGAAAAAGAAAGGAACCAGGTCCCGACAACGTGCAGGAGGCGGCGAAGGGACATGGCGCGGAGAGGATGGAAGGAGCCGGGAGAGAGGCCTACGCTAACGCAGAGGATGGAGAGGGCATGCAGGTGGACCAGAACCGAGAGACAAGGACGAGGAGAGGAGGACGGGAGGAGGAAAAGAGGGGACCTAAACCGATTCAAAGCAAATCAACTATGAAGAACGACAAAGGGACACGAGAAAGGGGCATGAAGGGACATGGTGATCCAAGGAAAGATACAAGACAAAATCAACATGGAAGAGCACCCAATACAAACATACACACGGGGGACCTGGGGATGAGAATAGATACAACAGAGGAAAGATAATTGAACAGTTACCCCAAGTAGTATAAAACAATAACACCAGAATTTAGAATAATTAACACTATGATTTACAATACACACGTTATAGACAAACTATTTGAAACTTATTTTAAAAAAGGGACACGCTGATTAGGAAACATATTGGGGAATAATACACGATGGACTGGTATGAAGGAACTACAGGATAACACGTGACACACAATACAAATGAACATGTGCATAAGAAAGACAAATTCAGAACATTGACCGGGAGCTCTGAGGCCGTACACAGAACGAATGTCACCACTAGGGGAAGCCCTCTCACTAGGAGAGCCATTACTCCTCACCCTTCCAACGGGGAACAGAGGGATACGACTAAGATCCTCTAACACAAATGTTGTCTTTTTTCTTTGAGTTATGTTAGAATCTGAGTTGTGTTAGAATAGCAGTTGCTTTAAATGTGCACATGGACATTTGTGAAGGACAAGAATTCAAAAATGTTGGACATGAAGAGAGGCTTGGAGAATCTCCATTGGGGGTATTTCCGTCACTAGGGGGGGGGGGGGGGGGTCGTCTCCAATAGGAGAGCTGATTCCTCTCCAAAACGCCAACAGGGGCAAAAAGTGCTAACCATATAGCTGATTTTATTTTCATAAAAATTTTTCTTATTGTGTTGTCAGTTTTATTTTTTAAGTCATGTTAGCATAAATGTATCTAGTGATATCGGTGACATGGGAGGTACAGAGGTGGGCAGGCTGAGTTCAGTGGGGGGGAATGTCGGGGGGAGGGCCCATCGTTCCGGCGGTTCGACCCGGGAGAGGGGGGTCTTGCGTGTTGTGGGATCGGTATGGGTGGGGTGGGGTCGGGGGGCCATTGAGGCGTGGGGCTTTGGCCTTCTGCGGGGCTTGGGGTTCTCGTGGGCCGGGGACCTGGGGGTCGGGCGGGGGCGGGTGGGGGCTCTGGGTGCTCGGCTCCGCGCATGGTGGACCAGGATAATGGGGTGCTCTGTTTCTCGGGGAGGAGGGCGGGAAGGAGGGGTTTCTCTCATGGGGGTCAGAGCAGCTGAGCTTTACCCGGTGGGGTCTTGTGTGTTGCGGGGTCGGTGTGCATGGAGTGGGGCTCTCTGTGACATGGGAAGTAGCAGGCTTGGCTCGGTGGGGGGGAGTCTCAGTCCCTCCCCTCTACTGGGCCTGGCCCAATTAATTCAAGGCACCCGTGTCGCTGGGGGCCAGGCTTGGCACGCATCGGCCTGGGATATGAGGGAGTTCTACGGGCTTAGCTCAGGGGGCTTGGCCCGGGAGGGTGGGGTCTTGTATGCAGTGCCGTCTGGGAGAAATGCGAGGCCCTGTGCGAGTTCCAATTTTTTTATTTGTTTTAATAAAAAAATAAAAAAATTATACAGCCAACATACTCCTAAACAATAGCGCTGCCCGAGGCTGGGCACACAGATACAGTCAACATATTCTTAAATAATAGCGCTGCCCGAGGCTGGGCACATGACACAGTCAACGCATTCCCAAATAATAGCGCTGCCCGAGGCTTAGTGGCAATGCACCTGCACAGTCGCACACCCGGCAGCAACAGGGAAAATGCACAAAACACCCCCGGAACCTGATAAACAAGCCCAAAGTCAGATAGGTAGATATAGAGAGAGAAAGAGAGAGAGATAGAGAGAGAGAAAGAGAAAGATATAGATAGAGAGAGGGAGAGAGAGCGAGATAGAGAGAGAGGGATAGAGAGAGCGATAGAGAGAGAGCGCGAGAGAGAGAGCAAGAGAAAGAGAGCGAGAGAGAGAGCGCAAGAGAGAGAGAGAGCGAGAGAGAGAGAGCAAGAGAGAGAGAGAGAGAGCGCGCGAGAGAGAGCGCAAGAGAGCAAGAGAGAGAGCACGAGAGAGAGAGCGCGCGAGAGAGAGAGAGAGAGAGAGAGAGAGAGAGAGAGAGAGAGAGAGAGAGAGAGAGAGAGAGAGAGAGAGAGAGAGAGAGAGAGAGAGAGAGAGAGAGAGAGAGAGAGAGAGAGAGAGAGAGAGAGAGAGAGAGAGAGAGAGAGAGAGAGAGAGAGAGAGAGAGAGAGAGAGAGAGAGAGAGAGAGAGAGAGAGAGAGAGAGAGAGATCCACGGCGGGAACAGAGCAGACCGCACCAAAAACTCACCCTAACGCAGAGTCAGGTCCAAGAGGAAGGAGACGACCGTGGAGAAAGTTCACCAGTCCCATCATGATATTGTCCCTGCCCCCAGCCAAGCTACTAGCCGACATAGCTATAGCCTGACTGAAGGTTCCAACACGCAACAACTTTCATCCTCAGTCCATCCGCCGAACGTCCTCCCCGTCACGGCACAACCCAATCACCACACCCGGTACCGACAAGCCCACGGCACGCAGCGCCATCTCCTCCGCTCTAATGCTGCACATATGGTTCTCTTGGCCAAGACATCCACTCGCTCCAGTGGACAGCGCCGAATAGACCCTGTACCTGGCTGTACCCCCTCCCCTCGTGGATAATACCGGTCTTCTTCACATCTCTCTACCGACTACCAGACCGACGCCAACCAGCTCCCCCTAGTGTTAGTCCTCCCACCCCACGATGCTTTGCATAAAAGTAATTGAATGAAACCAATAGTATATCTGCAGAGCCGCAGAGCCCGGAACACTATTCTACAAACGTGTCTAATGTGAAATATATAAGCATGTAAGCAAAACTAGATTTTAGGTCTGTGATGGAAAGTGATTGTTAACATTCTATTTATTTATATTTTTATTTAAAAATAATAAAAAAAATATTAAAAAAACATAAAAAAAAAATAAAGAATAAATATATATATATATATATATATATTTTTGCGAGGCCCCCCTTCCCGCGAGGCCCTGTGCGACCGCACTGCTCGCACACCCCCTGAGGCAGCCCTGCTTGTATGTTGTGGGGTCGTTGTGCGTGGGGTGGGGTGCTTGGTGACATGGGAGGTAGCGGGCTTGGCTCGGTGGGGGGGAGTACCTTCCCTCTCTCCTCTACTGAGCCTGGCCCAATTAAATTCAAGGGACCCATGTCGCTGAGTGCTCAGCCCCGCGTAGGACGGGCCTGGGATGTAGGGGAGCCCTATTTCTGGGGATGGATGGCGGGAGGGGGGGGGGTCCCTCTTATGGGGGTCTGGGAGGCTGAACGCAGCCATATTCAAGGGGCCCATGTTAGTGCATTGTTGTGTTATGGATGTCATTGTAAGTATTGTCCAAGTGTTGTTAGTCTATAAATGTTAATAAAAATTTCAGTTTAAAAAAAATAAAGAAAGAAACGGGCCTGATCACCACAATGAAAAATAATCTGTTCTTATGTGTTACTTTGCTTTATTCACATGCCTGCCAATGTAATTCTGGATCACCTAGGATGGAGAGAGACAGTTTTAGTGTTAAAATGTCACAAATTTACCACTTGTAAACTGGATGCGCTTTAAAATACCGCCTGTGTGGACTGAGGCAAGTAAAAGAAGCCTATTTTATTTTGGTCCTTGGGCCTGGCATGACCTCCAGACACGTCTCAAACGGGCCTCTATGATCTCCTTGTTTTGTTTTAAAGAAAAAAATATGGGAAATCCTTTCCACCTGCTGCTCCTGCTTTGATGTTGAATACAACATTTTGGTTGATTGCTATTGTTTTATTGTGCTTGTATTTTTTTAAACTGAATTTGACTTTTCATTTAAAATATTGGTTGTATGGTAGTCTACTGTATGTGTATTGTGTCTTGTTATGTATGTTTTGTCATCATTTTCGCTCGCCTTCTTGGCCAGATCACCCTTGAAAAAGAGACCTCGGTCTCAAAGGGTTTTTATTTTTTGGTTAACCCTTTCACTGCCACATGACAGAAGGTTAACCCTTTACTATCACACTGCGACCGTCGGTTGTGTGATAGTAAAGGGTTAACCTTCTGTGTACTGTTAACCGGTGTCGTGTAGGGCGGCCAGGTGGTGCAGTGGGCAAGGAGACGCTGGGTTTGCGTGTTCGATCCCAGCTCTCCACATTGTTTTCAGTTTGGCTGGTCGTCCGTACTAATACAATTGGCAGTATTAGAGGGTGGGTAGGAGTGGGGGGGGGGGGGGTTGGGTAGGAGGGGTGGGTGGGGGACACTGTACAACTGTACAAACAAAACTGTACATTGGATTATTGACAAGACCATACTTGGTAATTTACTGTACATTGGAGGGGGTAGTGTTCGGACATTTACAGGGGCCAGTTTCGAGTTGCAGTCTCCCTTAGGTGTTTTTTGAGAGTGTTTTTGAAAGTGGGTAGTGATTCACATTCCTTTACATCTTTGGGTAGGGCCTTCCACATTGATGTGGCATAATTGCGAAACGTGTTTAGTCCCTTGTTTGAGCCGAATCTGGGTTTAACATGATTTGTGGAGCTCCCTCTGGTGTTGTGATCGTGGTATTCACTGACCTTTGGGAAGTATTTTGACATGTACATGGGTACCTTGGTCGTGTAGTGTATCTTGTAGACCAGGCCCATTGCAAGTTGCTGTACTCTGTCGTCTACTCTAAGCCATCCTAGGTTGTCAAAGTGGGCAGGGGTGAGGTGGGTTCTAGGAGTCAGGTCAAGCAGTAGTCTGACCAGTTTGTTTTGAGATGTTTGTAATTTTGTTTTTAGCGCCTTTGAGGTGCTTTGGTACCATGAGGTGCAAGCATAGTCGTAGTACCCTTGAATGAGTGCTCCTGCTAGAGTCTTCAGGGTATTCTTGTTTACCAGTGAGGAGATCCGGTACAAGAATCGAGTTCGTTGGTTGACTTTTTTTTATTACATTGGATGCCATTTTGTCACAGGAAAGATTTGCCTCTAGCATGGAACCCAGGTAGGTAATATCTTCTTTCCTTGTGACAATATTGTCACCCACTGTAACTGAGAAGCCGTCGGTCTTGCTGAGTTTGTTATTTGAACCGAAGAGAATGGACTCTGTTTTGCCCATGTGTAATGATAGTTTGTTATCAGCGAGCCATATGCAGATTTTGCCTAGTTCTGAGCTGAGGGTTTTTTCAACCTGTAACTTGTTCTTGTCAGAGACCAGCAGGGCTGAGTCGTCCGCAAACAGGAACAAGTTGCAGTCACAAGCTGACGACATGTCATTTGCATAAATTAGGAACAGTAGCGGACCTAGTATGCTTCCTTGTGGAACACCACAGCTTACTGTGAGGGGGGGGGGATAGGGTACCGTTTACCTCCACCATCTGCTCTCTCCCCTCCAGGTAGGATTGCATCCAGCTCACTGATAGACTATCAAAACCAATTGCTTTTAGCTTGTCAATCAGAATGGTGTGATTGACAGTGTCGAAGGCCTTTTGTAGGTCCAGCATGACCATGCCGTAGTATTTGCCCGCGTCCACCTCTTGTTTGATGTGGTCGTTTAAATAGAGAAGGCATGTGTCAGTGGAGTGGGATGTTCTGAAGCCAGATTGGAATTCGTAGATTAGATTTTTTTCCGCAAGGTATTTTTCGACCTGTTCGTATAAAAAATTTTCCATGACTTTCGAGATGGAGGTAAGGATAGAAACAGGGCGGTAGTTGCCTGGGTCTAATTTACTGCCTTTTTTGTGCAGAGGGGTCACTCTCGCAATTTTGAAGTCCTTGGGGACGTGTCCCTGTTTTATGGAGAGGTTTATTATGTGTGTGATGACTGGGGTGATGACGGCTGCTGAGTCTCTGAGGAATTTGGAGGGGATGTTGTCATGGCCAGTGGCCTTGTTAGGTTGGAGGGCGCTCAGTTTTTTGAGTACCTCATCTGTTGTTACCATTTCCAGTTTGAAGTCGTCTTTGTGGACCCCTAGGTTCTTGTAGTATGCTACTATGTGTTCTACCCCATAATGCCCTGAGTGGACTAAGGTCTATGTGAGCTCATGGACGGTAAGTCTATGGGAGGTCATGGAACATCTATGGGAGCTCATGGAATGTCTATGGGAGCTCATGGAATGTCTATGGGAGCTCATGGAACGTCTATGGGAGCTCATGGAATGTCTATGGGAGCGCTACTGTTCAGGGAGGTTGGTTTTTCTTCTGCTTTTTATCATGTGCTTTGTGTGTTCAGTTATTTTGTCTAAAATTAGACTAAATAAAATGTTTATGAAGCAATCCTCGCTTGTAAAGTGTGTTTTGTTGTCGTCTGCTGTTGCTATTGTTGTTGTGTTTGTATTTCATGTCTACGTATGGTGTAGGTATTTAGATGTGGAGGTTCTGAAAGTGCCTTGCCTTTCCTCCACACCATCAACCAATTCTTCCAGATGTACCGTACAATGTACTGATCTCACATAATAGTCTATGATCATATGTATACATATATGATCTCACATATGATGTATGCTTATATGTATACATATGTATGATCTCACATATGATGTATGAGTATACGTATACATATGTATGATCTCACATAATGTATGATTATATGTTGTAAGGGGCTGAGGGGAATGGTGATCAATGGATGCTATGTTCCTGCCTGTTGGCTCCCACCAATGGAGAGAAGAAGACTGACAGCTGCACACAGGCAGACCCACACACAGCTGTCTTTCAATTAGCAATCAGCATGCCTCTCAAAGAGGACAGACCAAGAAGATCAGGGCCATGCTAATCTTCTCTGTATCGTTCCAATTTTAGTCCAATATGTCAGCAATAATAAAAGTCCAACGGGGAAAACCTTCAATGACTCAGAACTTGTAGGTCTATCTGTCCCAAATCAGCGATTCATTAAAGTTTATACGATATGGTGTCCATGCTTAACAAAGATTAAAAGGCCGTATATAAACTATCCTGCACGTTGTGCTGCCATGTATTTGCCGGCATCTTCAGGCGAGTCGAGGAAAATCCTGTCTCCATGTTTATCGATGATGCGAAGTCTTGCAGGGTACAGTAGTGTGGGACTGTATTTTCCCACAAAAGGTTGAGACATCACGTCTTGTACTTGGCCCGCAAGAGCACCACATCCCGACAATAATCTTCAAAGAAGTATATTGATACATCCTTGTATTTCAGGCTGCCTTTCGCCCTGCGCGTCTCCCGAATGATTAATTATTTTATTCTGACCTGACGTAGGACAGCCATAATCACTCTCGGTTTGGCGTTGTTGTCGTATTTTCGGGTCCCCAATCTGTAACACTGATCCACCTCAGGTACCATAGGAAGGATAGCTGTTCCCAGGATTTTATGTAATTCTGTCGCAAACGCTTCGGGA
The DNA here is from genome assembly GCF_963971535.1 of Notolepis coatsorum. Classification (NCBI taxonomy): domain Eukaryota; kingdom Metazoa; phylum Chordata; class Actinopteri; order Aulopiformes; family Paralepididae; genus Notolepis; species Notolepis coatsorum. The sequence goes on along the minus strand of NC_140179.1, from coordinate 80,690,924 downwards.
TGTGTGCAGCTCACCGACTCGTCCAGCCCAACTATACGGATATTCAGTTTACGAGATTGATATTCCAGCTCGAATATTTGAGCCTTTTGTTCCTCGTTGTTTCGCTTAAGCTCAGCCGTTAGCTTATCGTTGAGATCCGTTATGGATACGTCCATTATTTTGAGTCCCCGCTTGTGTTCTTCATTGTTTCCCTTCATCTCAACCGTTAGCTTATCGTTGAGCTCAGCTATGTCTCTGTAGATCAGTCCGAATTTATGTTGGTGTTCTTCCAAACAAGTTTCCACTGCTATGGTGCGTTGGATATGTACATCAGCAGCTACCCTTAGCACTTCGATTTTGGATTCGATAGATTCTTTGATAGCATCTACTTTGTCGGTTATTGTCTTCTCCATGCCGGTTATTGTCTTCTCCATCGCTTTTACTAGTTTAGTGGTTTCCTGGACTATATATGCTGTATCTGCGGAGGTGGTTATAGTGGTTGAGGAGGAGGCAATCTCGTTAATTTCCTCTGCTGTCCTACGCACGAAACCCGAATCCATAGACGGGTCCTCTGAGCTTGGTTTTGCAGCCGTTTTATCTCTCCTTGTTGGCATCTCGAATCTTTCAGTCAATATAGTTAGTTGATAATCTCAGTTGATATATGCGTCAAGTTTTAAACGCATTGGTGGTATATAAATATGTTTTTAAAGCGAAAATAAAAAAAGCGGGTGAGCAGCTGTGTCACATGTGACTTACTCCATGGTCGGGCTATTCCGGAAGTCTATATCCATGCTACTATATCTGGTTACTGTGAATCTGTTCACTGTATGCGTCTGTTCAACGTATGTGTCAGCTGTCTGATGATAAGCACTGCTAGCCCCTCCCCTCTGACCCCTGATTGACAGGTCAAGAAGGTTAGTTCAAGGTCAGACCTGACTGACCTTGAACTAACCTTCTTGAGACTCCTGAATCTTCTGGATGTTCTGAGCAATGACAGAGCTAACAAATACACATAAATATATATATATATATATATATATATATATATATATATATATATATATATATATATATATATATATATATATATATATATATATATATATATATATATATATATAGTTGTAATTACACATGTGAAACAGCTGGGTAAAATACAGACCAGCGGAGAACTGCTGGACATAGAAGAGAAACACCGGGGTGAGGTTGGTGAATGTTAGGGGGGAGCGTAGAAACAGAGGGTGAAAGTCTGCAACAAGGTGGAACAGAAGCCATAATTGTGACAGGACACGGGTGAGAGAGTAGAGGCTGGGCCTGCAGTATGACAGGGTGAGAGAGTAGAGGTGTTAAGTTAACTTTGGTCCTTGGTACTAGTACAGTTAATACGGTATCACTAACTGTTCTGTTAGTTAGCCTACTTCTACTGCAGCCTTTACGGTAAGCTCTTCACTTGTTTAAAGGCATTGAGTTTCAAAAACACACAAATTATTCAAGAACATGCTTGTCATAGAGGATGCTTTATTAATCCAGAAATTGCAAAGAATTTCTAGTATGCTTGATATTTATGTTCTCTAATGGAGTACAAATCATCCAGGATCAAACAAGAACTTCAAATCCATTTAGTTAGCCAAGTTAGGGCTAGGCAATTCACGGCTGAAGCATAAACAAGAACTGTCATACATAAGCATATATAATGATATTATATATATATATGAGTATATAAAATATTTAGCACATTTAACTAGTGACACAAACGGCACTATGCTAGCTTATATACTGTACATGAAAGAAAATATGAAATATCACGTTAACCTCTTAACGATAAACGATGAACTGTGGGCACTTACTTTTATAACATTGACTTCTAACAATCTGAATCTTACAGGATTAATAAATTTAAATGAAATAATTATTCAAGTTAATTAACGTTCACTTTCAACAAGTGTCTAAATGGACAGTCTCCTAAATCTCCCAGCCTTTTGTAGATGTATCGTGAGCGAGGCGGCGATACCGAGGATGTTTTAATCTGGGGGGAATGCATTTTCATGAACACCGTGTCGTGATTGGTCCGTTCAGAGGCAGCTTCCAGGGGAGGTACATTCTACCCGATTCACACTTTCGGCCGTAGTGCTTTACCAGGCTTTATCTCACGGAGGAGATAAAGCTGGGAACCAGGTTAGCTACCATGTTAGTCTGTAAATAAGACGACTGTTTTATTTGTACTCCAGTTTATTTTACGCTCTCAACAGCATAGTGGCCACAGCCTCCGCACAGTTAATTAATTAATAATTATTAACACCTCTCTGTGGGGGGTGAGTGGGCTAATCATTCACAAATTATATTGTGGTGCATGTATGCTAGCTAAACAAAACAGCGATAATGACACTTTTGAATGGTGTGAATTGAGTCATTGTTAGTATAAATAAGAATAATCAATTTTGTAATGTTGGGCAATAAATAAGGCATAACAATAGAGCCTCTTGAGAGATATTTAGAGAAAGAATAGATAGATTTTGGGGGGGAATTAAGTTAATTCTACCTGTTCCACCCCCCAGGGTCGGTACCGACCCCTAAATGACATTATGATCATAGATCCATATTTTGAGAGTGATGCAAAAAATTTGTGATTTTAAAATCAAACGTTTTCAAGTATTAACATCACTAACATGTCACAAAAGCATGTAGAATGTATATTATTATCAATACGTTAGTTTAGCAATAGGTTAAAAGTGGCATTAGATAGTTTTAAGTTTTCGATTTACTGAAGTCTACCGGGAGGACGGCGACCATTTAGAAAATCTGAACCATGGGAATTGTAGTTTTTTTGCGGCCATTTTGTGGAGGGCCTCTATAGACCACCGTAACACTTCCGGGATTCTGAAATCAGGGAGGAGATTGCGGGGGGGTCAAATGAATGAATGTGGACGAGAGCCGTGATGTAAGTGGTTGCCGATACGGCTGTGGGGGTGCTAGAGACATGATCGAATAGACGTTTATGCGCCTCGCTCTCCTGAACACGGCGTGACCCATAACTAATCGATCAGAACTAAATCGGCAGAGAAAAAGCCCATTTTAAAGCACCTATTCCGCATGGACATGCGCAGAGTGCCCATGGAGTCTGGACGACGCGAGATGACGCTCGAATGAATGTGGACTGTTCCATCAGAGGGGGGAGCTTCGATGGTCATGTAAGTGGCTACAGACCGCTGCACTTAAATATAAACATTAGTCTACCTGTAGACTCAATGAGGTAATTGTAGATGTCGCCATAAGACGCGTCTGGCCATTTAGTGGGATCATTTTTTCATTATCCTGTTCGGCTGAAAGGACATTGGCCACCGAAGCTCCCCCCTCTGATAGAACAGTCCACATTCATTCGAGCGTCATCTCGCGTCGTCCAGACTCCATGGGCACTCTGCGCATGTCCATGCGGAATAGGTGCTTTAAAATGGGCTTTTTCTCTGCCGATTTGGTTCTGATCGATTAGTTATGGGTCATGCCGTGTTCAGGAGAGCGAGGCGCATAAACGTCTATTCGATCATGTCTCTAGCACCCCCACAGCCGTATCGGCAACCACTTCCATCACGGCTCTCGTCCACATCCATTCATTTGACCCCCCCGCAATCTCCTCCCTGATTTCAATGTAACGTGGAAGTGTAGTGGTCTATAGCTGCCGATCAGCGTTGGAATTTTTCCGAACTTCACTTCCTGGCAGGTTCAGTGGGGGTTCAAAGTTCAGCGTTCTGAATGAATAATATCAATAACTGTTATTATTCTGGATAATAAGCCACAAAAGGTAACGTTTTTGACAAATATTGAAACGCAGTTAGTTTCTCCTCCCTATTGTTAGCATGTAGCAACAATTAGATCTGAAATTAGTTTCAAAATGGTTGCACTGTGGTGAAAATAAAAAAGTACAGTACATTACAGTAGATATCATTATCTGTTCTTATGCACGCCTGGTGATACTAAATCCAAATTGAACTCGGTCATTTGAAAGATAATATATGTATATATATATAAATGTGCGAATTGGCTATAATAAGGTAATGTATAAGCATCTATTCTATATTCTATAATAATATTTCAAATCGCATTGGTCCGGATGGGAGAATTCAGTATCTACAGAACCTTCGGTTTTATCATCTTCCCTTTTATTGAATTTTTTTTTATTGATCTTTTTCCCCCTCCATTTTCCTCCGATTTTCTCCCATCCCAATGTTAGTCGTATGCCAATTCCCAATCCCTTCCTGGTCGCTGCGCACTTACCCCCCACAGTCAGATCATCTGGGAGAGTGGAGGCTATCACATGCTTCCTCCGACACACGTCCAGCCAATCAACCGCTTCTTTTCACCTGGCAGCGCGGATCCTCCCTGAGAGGGCGTAGCGTGTGGAAGGATCACACTATCCCACTCAGGTCCTATCCGCGCTTAGCAGGCGCCCCGACCGAACTGTAGGAGTCGCTGTTTACAACGACCTGGACCCACCCCGCCAGCTTCTCCCACCCTCTAATACAGCCAATTGTATTAGTGTGAACGGCCAGCCAAGCTGGTGACAACCCAGCTCACAGCTTCGGGGTTGGTGACGAACGCAATCTCCGCTACGCCACCTAACCGCCTTATCATCTTCCCTTTATTAATTTCCTTAGATTTCTTGTACACATGATCTCAAGAGTCAGTGGCAGTTTTTTAAGTTTGGTCATTATTATCATGGTGTTATTCACTGTCAAAGATGCAAAGAAAAATCATAATTCATATTCTCCTTTGTTTCATCACAATTTAAGCAAGCCTAGTAATAGACACAATATTTCTGACACTGTGAATACATTCCCTGAGGTCCATAGATGTACCTAGATACCAAGAATATGCAAATAGCCCTTGTAGAAGTGGAGCAATATTCCATTTACCTAGGTATATATTTTATGCGGATTTTCACATCGTGTGGAACAGGTTAAACTTAATGCAACATCTATAATATAGTAAATATATCATTCACAAAGAAAACATGCAACATATATACAGTAATATAGTACATTTATCATTCATACAGAAAACATGCAACATCTATTTCTTCAATGAGCCTGTTACGACCCCTGAGGGTAAGGGTTGTAACATAAATATTGGTTGACAGAAATGGTGACCAGGTTTGTAAACAAAAATTATATTTATTACCATAAAGGAAGCACAATGGTAACTCAAGGGTGAGCCAAGGGCAAAACAACAAACCAACACCACTATCTGTAAAGGAACATACATTAATTAACCTAAACCATTAAGCTAACAAAAAAGGGGAAAAACAATACTCAAATGAAACGGTGGCTCACCCCAGGGACAGTGCATATCAATCAACAGTTATACATTTATAAATGAATACAAATTAAAAACTGTAAATATGCCAACATTAGCAGGGTTGCTAGATGTTTAAGCCAGAAAGAAACAGAAAAATAGAAGGACATTAAAGCGAATATAAAAACTATTTAATCATAATCTAAATATAATCTTTCTCTGGTCTGCTTTCCCTTAACAATTGTGTGTATTGAGCTGTACTGTATTGTACCCATTCTGCAATCTGTTAATAAAATGTTCAATCAATCAATCAATATCCCTGAAAATTCAGTTTGATTTAGGAAAAGAAAAACACTAGACAAATGTCAATTAGAAAGCTTATGTATGTACATATCTTGATTTTACATGCCACACATCAGTGGGTGCAAAGTTATTCCTATTCCTTTTTTATGCTAAAGGCTTAATGTGTCATCAACACTGAGGTCAAACTGTTCCCTGCTAGCATATTCCCTGTGCTCATCTATGTCCTGGAAGACTTCACCAAGAACTTTTAAAAGGGATTGTGCCTGCTGTATGGTTCTCACTGGAACATAGCTAAAAATGTCCTGCAATGTGAACAGACAATCACTTTTCTCAAGGACCTTTTGGATCAAATGTGTGTGTGTGTGTGTCATCTGTTAGGGGCGATGTGCTATAAACAGACACCCCACCACAAAGCCCTTGTTGTGTCAAGTCATCTGCCATATCCTCCAACTTCATATTCAGTACTCTCTTTTGCCTCTCACTGACAGTTCTTCATCTGCAATCTAGCTCCTCTCCTGCAAACTTTTCCACCTGGCTGGGTTTTCCATCACATGTTTGATCACAATCACATGACGCAGCACAGTCGTCACAGCATGAATGACTGGGTGAAATAGGCTTGCTTTTCTCTCCATCAGCAACTTCCCCCTACGGCAGGTTTTGTCATCTGACACATAGTCCCGCATCTGGTCAGACACCCCCACTAACTGTCTACCATGGTACAGAATTAGTGAGTGAGCTTTTGAACCATCCCTGCCAGCTCTGCCCAAGGCCTGCATGTAAGCCTCTGTGTCCCTTGGTGGCCCATAATTAACAACCACATAAACTCCTTTGAAGTCCACACCCATACCCAGAGCTGAAGTGGCAATAAGCACTCTTAGAGTTGAGGAGGGGTCTTAAATGAGTTGAAGATGTCTGCCTTTACATCCCCAGGTGTCTCTGAGTGGAACATGTCCACTAGTCTATTGCCTGAAATGTCTTTTGCTCCCTCTGGGTGAAAAAACGTACTCCCAAGGGTCAGCTTGAACACATCTGTGTATAGCAGAGAGCAGTCAGAAATGCTCTTGCAGTATATTAAGACCTTCTCTGTGCTGGGTCCCTTAAGCATGAGTTCTTTACAGAGCCATGAGAATGTCTTGACTGGATCTGACACCACCCTCTTTGATGCCAGCCTGATATTGGCCCGATCTGGAGACTGGACAATCTCTACACAGTTGGTCAGTCCCATGTGCTTGATGATGTCCTGTCTGGTCCTCTTTGATGCGGTAGCAGTGACCGCAAGTACTGGCACAGACTTTGGGAGGATTGAACAGAGTTCCCCAACCAGTCCACACCACTTCCGGAATGGAGCTTCATGCTTTTCCCCCTCGCCCCTGTTAGAAAAGAGAAATATTAAGCCTTGTGCAAGGAATAATATAAAAATGTGCCATTAAATAGCCTGTAGCTAGATATATGACATTTGGGCATGACATGTTTGTCCTCCATAGATACAGTAATCTAACTTGCATGCCTACAATGAAAATAGAAGCTACTCAACATGGTCTCTCTTTTAGAAATAAAAGGATGCTGCTGAATCGAAAAAAGTCTCAAGGTGGTAAAAGTATAAAGCTGCATGCGTTTTAAGCTAAAATTCAAGTTCAAGCCAGCCGACCATGGTGATAATAAACAACAAGAGGGCAAATGCACAAAAGAAAACACTTTGCGTCTTCCTCCGGAAAGCACTGGCCATTGATTGATTGAAAATCTTATTAACAGATTGCAGAATGGGTACAATACAGTACAGCTCAATACACACAATTGTTAAGGGGTCCCCATTTTCAATTCATCATAACATATATGACATACATGACATACAGGTAGACAGTACTGTTGCATCTAGACATTTATGACATACCAGATCTACAAATATACAGTACTGTTTATGTGTACAAGGGAAGACTGTACTCGAAATGTGTTGTTTTCTTTGTGCATTAAGCCAGTCAATTTGCTCTTTGTATGGGATTATAACAGAGTATGTTACCCATTAAAAGTTAATGTCTTGCTTTATAAATGTGTGTGCTCCCCTCGCTTTTGACGATCTTAGAGAACAATTGGACTTGAAAACAGCAGTGACCACCACTCGTTAAATCATATAAAACAGTAAAAATCTGATAATTTGACTTACCACTTAATCACAGTGTGTACTTCGTCTAGCCATTCCAATCAACCGCTGCTGGAATATTGGGGTTTGAAGCACTTTTCTCCAACGTTCATTCCCCACAAAGGTCTTCGGTGACCCGAACACCAGGGAGAATTTACCCTGGGCGATTTGGTCATCCACTTCTGCACTTTTTCCGGCACAGGCTGCCGATATCCCTTTACTATTAAGGGCACGTACTTGGTCCTCAATAATAGACAATAGGCTCTTCGTGCCATTTCGGCAAACAAGCGAGAACGTCCGGGTCATGTAGCAAATTCTTCAGGCAAAGCCGTTGCAGTGGCTTAAACAAGGAAATATTGTGCACTTCACACGTTTCTATAATTGTTTTGTTGAAAATGTCCGCTGATAACTCCATTTTCTTGTTTTCGACATTTACGAGCGTCTGCTTGTTCTTTGTTTAGCTGGGGACTATAAACAGAACTGGGTTGACCGGAAACTGAAAGCCTGTAGCCGGTACTTCTGTACTTCCGTTTTCACACTTTAGGAGGCATAGCTTTTCCAGCCTACATGGTAGCAGAGGATGTCGGCCTCTAACGTTACTAACTACAGGCTGCCGCCTGGACTGGACGAAAAGAAGTATTTTGAGAAGTGGAAGAATGAAGTGGAAATATGGAGTCGGTGACGAATTTAGCCAAAAAGAAACAAGCGTTGGCTGTTGCTCTATCGTTGATAGGTAGGGCGAGGGATACTGCGTTAGAAATACCTGTCGATGATCTAAATAAGGATAATGGAATGACAACTTTGAATCGGGAACTTGACAAGGTGTTTTTGAGAGAAGAGAAGGACCAGGCTTATGAAGCCTATTCTGAGTTTGATCAGATTTCGCGGGAAGACGGCGTCTCCATGGTGGACTATATTGTTGATTTTGAACAGAAGTACAACCGGATCAAAAAATTCTATATGGTTCTACCCAACGCTGTTTTAGCATTCAAACTACTGGATACAGCAGGCCTCGACATAAAAGACAAACAACTGGCATTGACTGCCTGTGGTAAGCACACCTTTGTTGATATGAAGACAGGACTGAAATGTATATTTGGAAAATTGGAGAAGAAGGCGGGCGCCATTACTGTGAAGCAAGATGCAGCATTCTACACAGATCATGACGAGAACAGTAGAGGCGGGAGCAGCCGCAAGCTCAAAGTGGACAAGCTAGAGGGCCATTCGCAGGCACAAATCCACTTGATAAGTTTGGAAGACGAACAAAGTGTGGGATTTGTCAGAGCACATTCCACTGGGTGAAAGATTGCCCAAACAAGAAAGAATATGTAACGGTGACGGAAGAAAATGAAGAACCAGATGAGTGTAATATAACACTCTTTTCTAAGGAATCGGATACGGAAATATTCATGGTTGAGGCTCTGGGAACGGCCGTCATTGATACGGCATGCACGCGGACTGTATGTTGTGAGAAATGGCTGGATAACTATGTTGGGGGACTAAATGAGAAACAAGTCAAAGGATTGGTTAGCACAGAGAGTAGCAAACCTTTCAAGTTTGGGGATGGGCGAGTTGTACATTCTACTAAAAAGGTCAAGATACCAGCCAAGATAGGAGAAACTAAATGTTGTATTGAAACAGAAGTAGTCCCATCCCATAGTGACATCCCTTTACTGCTTAGTAAAACGTTGCTAAAGAGAGCAGGAGCTGTGTTGAACCTGGAAAACGATACAACTATAATGTTTCAGAAACCAGTAGCTCTTGAGTTGACTTCATCTGGACACTACTGTCTGAACATACTGGATAAAGAGTCCCCAAGTGAAGCATATGAGAATGTGGTCCTGGCCATCACAGAAAATATGACCAGTGTGGAAAAACACAAAGCTTCCCAAGCAATTCGGACATGCATCCGTTGATAGACTGAAGAAGCTGCTGACAAATGCTGGAAACACGGATGATGAATGCACTGCTATTCTAAGGGAAATAGTAGGAAAATGTGAGATATGTCTCAAGTACAGCAAGGCTAAGCCCAAGCCTGCTGTTGGTCTGCCCATGGCCTCCAGGTACAACAAGACTGTAGCAGTTGATCTACATGAACTAGAACCAAATGTGTGGTACCTACACATTATCGACCACTTCACTCGCTTTAGCATCGTGACCTCAAAGAAGCCAAGTGTGATAGTGAAAAGCTTTGTACATTCCTGGACCAGTGTCCATGGTCCACCTGAGCGTCTCTTCAGTGACAACGGCGGAGAGTTCAATAATGAGGAAATAAGAGACATGGCAGAGAACTTCAACATTGAAATCAAGAGGACTGCTGGCTACAGTCCATGGAGCAATGGTTTGCTGGAACGCCACAACCAATCCCTTACAGAGATACTACTGAAGGTAAAACTTGACAAAGGACTTGACTGGAAAACGGCTCTTGATTGGGCACTCATGGCAAAGAACACAATGCAGAACGTGCATGGCTACAGTCCACATCAGCTGGTGTTTGGACAGAACCCGAACCTTCCCTCTGTGTTTGTTGATCTGCCACCTGCTTTGGAGGGAACTACAATGAGCGCATGGGTGGGAAAGCACATAACAGCATTACATGCAGCAAGGAAAGCTTTCACGGAGGCAGAATGCTCAGAGAGAATCAGACGAGCTCTTCGAAAGCAGCTTCGTCCAACAGATAAGAAGTATGAAACGGGAGACAAATTGTTCTACAAAAGGACAGACTGTGTTGAATGGAAAGGCCCTGGGGTTGTGATAGGGCAAGATGGGGCGGTGATTTTTGTACGCCATGGTGGGACACATATGTCAGGGTTCATCAATCTAGGCTGCGAAAAGTGCACCCTGGGGAAAGTAATACTGTGGGCAATATCAATGTATCTGTTACTGATGTGCCTGTTACTGACAATGATATGAATGTTGATATGAATAATAATAATAACTTTATTTTTTATTTTTTTTGTATAGCACTTTTCATACAGAGGTTGCAGTTCAAAGTGCTTCACAACAGTAAAAAATACAGGCATAAGCGAGCATAAAAAGGAAGACAGGTATAGAATCACAGTGTTTCACATTAGGATCTAGCATCCCAATAGGCTCTCCGCTTACAGTTTTCAGTAACACAAATAGTAAAAATAGTTTAAAATGATTCAGTTTAAAAATAGTAAAATAAAAATAAAATAAAATAAATAAATTATAAAATAGAACGGACATAAAAATACAGGCATGAGCGAGCATAGCAAGATATGGCAAGTGTAAAGTTTACAGACAATCCATGCTGATTGATCTGCCATAAGCAAGTGAAAGTTTACAGACAATCCATGCTGACTGATCTGCCATAAGCATAAAGTTTACAGACAATCCATGCTGATTGATCTGCCATAAGAAAGTTTACAGACAATCCATGCTGATTGATCTGCCATAAGCAAGTACATATTACAGTCTGTTCTAACAAACCAAACTGCCATGTATTAGAAAGTTTACAGACAATCCATGCTGATTGATCTGCCATAAGCATAAAGTTTACAGACAATCCATGCTGATTGATCTGCCATAAGCAAATCATGTATTTAAAGTTTACAGACAATCCATGCTGACTGATCTGCCATAAGCAAGTGACAACAATGCATAGTGTTTCACATTAGGATATAGCATCCTAATAGGCTCTCTATTCAGTAATACTCCTGTAATTCAAATAATAAAAATAGTTTAAATGATTCAGTTTAAAAATAGTCATCAGTAAGAAGTAAAAAGTGCAATAACCGACGGACATAAAAAATACAGGCATGAGCGAGCATAGCAAATAATAAGACTAGTTTAAAATGATTCAGTTTAAAAATAGTCATCAGTAAGAAGTAAAAAGTGCAATAACCGACACATGAATTTGATAGGCAGTGTAAATAATAACAGTGGGGACATGCCCGTTACTGATGGTGATATACATGGTGACATGAACAATGATGTAGAGGCAGGGGGTGTAGCAAACCAAGATATAGATAACTCTCATGGGATCAATCAAAAAGATTATCACCAGACAGGCATAAAGGTAGGAGCCTCCCTAGGGCTGAAAACCGGTCAGACAATCAGCTTTGTGGATAATGTAACAGGTGTTCCTCACACAGCTAAAGTGATGGGACGAGCAGGAAAGGCTACAGGAAAACACAGCAACTGGTACAACCTACAGTACTTAGAACCTTTTGACATCGCGGGCACTATGGGATCAGCTGATCTTACTAAGGTAGACAATCTAAGCCACTAGATGGTGTAGAACTATGCTCTGATATGCAGGGAAATGATTTATTAGTAACAGAGGGTGTATCATTGTCACAAGGCTAAACAAGATGAAATCAGTAGCTGGAAGAAAAATGGGGTGTTTGAGGAGGTGAAAAATGTGGGTCAAAGACTGTAATATTCATGCTTTGAATATATCTTTACTATATTATTCATGCTGTGAATATATCATTTACGACAGGCGCGCCAGGCGCATCTTGCTTATGTATACCTGACCAGGGGTCCTCACAGGCAGTTGGCTGCCAGCCGTGAATGGAGTTACACTCATGCTGAACGATGCTTACCTTTGAATAAACATATAAATGTTATCTCCTCGTCCTGAAGATTATTCTATTTAATCGAATACGACATGGTGTCAGAAGCGGGGTGAACATGGATATCAACGGAGTCCCGTCGCCACGGATGAATTGGGATTCTCTGGACTTACCGGGAGAATGGAAGAAGTTCAGGCAGCACGCAGAGTTGATGTTTTCGGGCCCACTCAAGAAGAAAGGAGAGGACGAGAAATGTAGCTACCTGCTATTGTGGAGCGGAGAAAGAGGGAGAGACATTCACAACACATGGACTCTCAGTGCAGATGAAGCAAAGGTACTGAAGAGCTACTATGACAATTTCGAAGCATACGTACTTCCAAGGAGGAACACAATCTTCGCCAGGTACAAATTCCATGAGAAAACCCAGCAACCGAGCGAGTCATTCGAACAATTTGTCACTGCATTGAAACTACTGGTGAAAGACTGTGCATATGTGAACAATGATGAGATGGTTAGAGACCGCATAGTGTTTGGCATACACTCAGCAAAAGTAAGAGAGAAACTATTAAACGTAGGATCAGACTTGTCGTTAGACAACGCGATAGATATAGCTAGAGCCCACGAGCTAGCACAATCACAGATAAAGAGCTTTACTGGCGCCACGTGCAGCGCGCAGGAGCAGCTCGTGCACGAGGTGCACAGACATGAACAGAAGCATAGCGCTCAGAGATATCGCCCCAGAGCAGAGTGGACAGAGAGAGCGAACAGAGCGAGCGACACAGACACACGTAAGAACTGTGGATACTGTGGGGGTAGAGCTCACAAGGAAGGGGATAACTGTGTAGCTAGGGGAAAACAGTGCACGAAGTGTGGAAAATGGAACCACTTTGCCAAAGTCTGCAGGGCCGGTAGCTTCCAGAAAAAGTCAGTACACGAGATTAGCATGCGCTCCGAGTCAGGAGAAGAGTCAGACGAACTGTATGTAGACACCGTGACAGACAGACGGTTTGATGCAACAGAACAAGCGTTCGCAGACATACAAGTAGGAAAACAGGGCACAGAGCTTAAATTTAAGTTAGACACAGGTGCACAAGTAAATGTAATTCCTTTGAGAGAGTATCACAGTTTACAAGATAAACGCAAAATACAGCCTACCTCACGCAGACTGACAGGATATGGTGGAGAGAAGCTAGTGGTAAAGGGCACATGCACGTTAAAGTGTAAATACAAAGAGCGTGGCATGTTGTTAGACTTTTACATAGTAGACACTCAGGCACCCCCAGTTCTAGGTTTACAGGCATGCCTGAATATGGACCTCATTAAACTAGTATTGTCAGTGAATGCACACACAGATAAACAGTCCATCATGGAAGAATACCACGACGTGTTTAAAGGGATAGGACTATTCCCAGGAGAGTGTCACATCCATATAGACCCAGACGCCAAGCCAGTAGTCTGCCCACTGAGAAGGACACCGATCGCCCTGCGTGGCCGACTAAAGAAGGAGCTACAGAGTATGGAAGACACACAGATCATCGCTAGAATCATCGAACCAACGGAGTGGGTCAGTGCACTGGTCATTGTTGAGAAACCACGCACAGGCAAGCTCAGACTATGTTTGGATCCTAAGGAGCTAAACAAGGCTATCAAGCGCCCGCACTACCCTCTGCCGACACTAGAGGACATCACACCCAGACTAACAGGCGCACGCTATTTCAGCGTACTGGATGCAAGGTCGGGATACTGGTCCATCAAGCTCTCCACAGAATCATCGAAGCTGACGACGTTCAACACACCGTTTGGACGGTACAGATTCCTACGATTACCATTTGGGCTCGCTTCTGCCCAAGACGAGTTCCAACGAAAAATCGACGAGACATACGAGGGACTGAACGGAGTAGCAGCTATAGTAGACGACATCCTTGTGTATGGCGCGACCAGAGAGGAACACGATAAGAACCTACATGCAATGATGGTGAGATCACGGGAGAGAGGCGTTCGGCTCAACGCAGACAAGTGCACCATCGGAGCCACCGAAGTGAGCTACTTCGGGCACATCCTTTCAGCTGACGGCATGAAGCCTGACCCAGGCAAGATAGCTGCCATCAAGGAGATGGAGGCGCCAAAGAGCCGTGCAGAACTGGAAACCGTGCTAGGTATGGTCAACTATCTGGCGAAATTCGCCCCGAGCCTCTCCGAGATCAACGCACCCATGAGACAGCTGCTTAAACAATCGAATGAATTCCTGTGGGACGCGCAGCACGACGCTGCATTCCAAAAGATGAAAGACATACTTACCAGTGAACCTGGGCCAGTCCTCATCTACTTTGACCCAGATAAGGAGCTCAGCTTACAAGTGGACGCATCAAAGTATGGTCTGGGTGCTGTGCTGATGCAGGAAGGAAGGCCCATTAGCTACGCATCCAGATCACTCACGGACAGCGAGGTCAACTACGCACAAATCGAAAAGGAGATGTACGCAGTCCTTTATGGATTCAAACGTTTCCACCAATATGCCTACGGTCGCCATGTTATGGTGCAATCTGACCACAAGCCCCTGGAGTCGATCATGAAGAAGCCGATCGCCGCAGCCCCACCGCGGTTACAGAGGATGATACTGCAACTACACAAGTATAACTTCACGATCGTGCACCGCCCTGGGAAAGACATCCCAGTAGCCGACACGCTGTCCAGGAAATCACTCACCGACGGTCTCAGTGAAGGGATGGACCTTCAGGTACACATGGTGTACAACAGCTTACCTGTACACGACGACAGGCTACAGGAGATCAGAGAAACGACAGACAATGACACACAGCTAAAGCTGCTCAGCCAGGCTATCCTGGAGGGATGGCCTGAGGAAAGAAAACAATGCCCCCAGAACATTACCGAATACTGGAATCACAGAGATGAACTATCCAAGACGAATGGAATAATTTTCAAGGGGGAGAAAATAGTCATCCCTACCAGCCTCAGAGGAGATATGCTGATCAAGATCCATGCAGGCCACATAGGAATGGAAAAATGCAAACTGAGAGCACGAGACATCATGTTCTGGCCTGGAATGGGTAGACATATAGAGCAAGTCGTGGAGAAGTGCTCAATATGCCAAGAGCGCCGCCCATCAAACACCAAGGAGCCCATGATGCCTCATCGTATCCCAGACCGCCCCTGGCAGGTTGTAGGGACAGATCTCTTTAACTGGAACAACCAGGACTATGTTGTGACCGTCGACTACTACAGCAGATTCTTCGAACTAGACAGACTTCACAGCACCACATCGGCAGCTGTTATCCACAAGCTAAAGGCAGCCTGTGCCAGGCATGGCGTCCCAGAGACCATAGTCTCGGACAACGGACCACAATACAAGTCTAAAGAGTTCGAGGCATTCGCCAAGTCGTGGGAGTTCACACACGTCACGTCAAGCCCACACTATCCGCAAAGCAACGGACTAGCGGAGAGAACCGTGAAGACGGCAAAATCACTCATGGACAAGGCTAAGGCAGACGGAAGAGACCCGTACCTAAGCCTCCTGGAGTATCGTAATACCCCAGTCGACAACTTCAAATCGCCGGCACAACTGTTGATGAGCCGCAGGCTACGCTCAACCCTCCCGAGCACCAACCAACAGCTGCGGCCAGGGGTAGTAAGCCAAAAAGATGGACATAACAAACGAGTGCAAAGACAACAGCACCAGAAGAAATACTATGACAGGTCAGCTAGACCGCTGCCCCCACTACATTGTGGTGAATCTGTCAGGCTACAAGAACTTGGACGCTGGAGGCCAGCAGTAGTCATACAACCAGCTGACACTGCGCGGTCATACCACGTTCGCACCCAAGATGGACGTGAATACCGCCACAACCGCAGGCACCTGAGGGACACGAAAGAGGAACACTTCCAGGACAGCGACGGTATGCCGAGTCCAGAGAGCGTCGATCAACCGCCGGAGACCAACGACCCTGAACTGCCAGAGGACTCAGAAGAGAACTCAGCTTCATACTACACCAGATCCGGCCGAGCAGTGAAGCCTCGGGACATTTTAGACCTATAAATGTACAGGGTGCAGGCGGATCGCTGCCCTATTATAACACCATTTACCCCATTGAAAAAAAAAAAAAAAAAAAGGGTGGTGAAATGTAACAAATATTAATGTATGCTGAAATGATGACTTACTATATGTGTTGAATCTATGACCTACTTACCTTGCTTAATTGTCGATATATTCCCATTTTGTTAGCAAGCTACTTCTACAAATAAGAACTGCATATGGTAAGAGTGTTGAGACACGACCAAATAAGCCATGAATACATACCTTATTCACAGCTGAAGTATTCAAATATTAAAGCAGACTATCCAGAATAAGAGGGCACACAATACGAACTGTAATACCTTGATACATGAATCTTTATGTTTAACATATTAATCCTACCTGTTTACATTGCCTGGTCCTGACACAGGTAACGCACTTGTTATTGTTTACAAAGAAACTCTTACAGAGTATTGCACAACCATTCCTAATTTCAATTTTGTTCATAGCTTATTAAGCTTTCTCTAAAAGAAGGAGGATGTAATATTCATGCTTTGAATATATCTTTACTATATTATTCATGCTGTGAATATATCATTTACGACAGGCGCGCCAGGCGCATCTTGCTTATGTATACCTGACCAGGGGTCCTCACAGGCAGTTGGCTGCCAGCCGTGAATGGAGTTACACTCATGCTGAACGATGCTTACCTTTGAATAAACATATAAATGTTATCTCCTCGTCCTGAAGATTATTCTATTTAATCGAATACGACAAAGACATGTGTCAACGAGATGGGTGTGTACGCTTAAAGAAACCCCTGATGGTATCATACCCAAAGCGCGGCTGGTGGCTAGGGGTTTTGAAGAATTCAACACTCAAAATCTACAGAAGGACTCACCTACATGCTCATCAGAGTCCCTCAGATTACTCAAGTTTCAAGTTTCAAGTTTCTTTAATAGTTGTCATACAGAAGTACAGAATACTTTTGTACAAAATGCTTCTTACTGTTGCGCTCCAGAGACTGTGCATGACAAGATAAGTATGAAATAAAAACATAGTAAAAATAGTAAAAATTAGAAGTAAAAAAAGAGGTCACAGTGTTCAGTTTAGACATATGTACAATGTTCGTAGACGTAGTTACCATACAATATACAATACTGTGCAGTGTACTAATATACAATACTATATAGTGCAAGGCATAAATGGACGAGGTGCAGTTTAGGTACAATTCACAGTAGGTGTACGAGTTGTAGTGCAAATCCTTTATCAATAAATATAAAGTGTAAGTGTGTTTGTGTGATCTAAAGTGTGGAGAGTGGGTGCTGCAGTGTGTTGTTTGTTTGAGTGAGTGTGTGCGTGTGGGTGTGTGTGCTGTGTGCATTTGATGGTTGTTGCATAGTGATTATTGTTCGTTTAGCGATTATCGTTCGTTTAGCAGCCTGATGGCCTGGGGATAGAAGCTCCTTCTGAGTCTTTCTGTGCTCGCCATAAGACTCCGGTATCGCTTGCCTGACGGCAGCAGTTCAAAGAGGCAGTTGTTCGGGTGGCTCGAGTCCTTAATAATTCTCTTAGCCTTCCCCTTGCACCGCTTGTTGTAAATGTTCTGGAGGGTGGGAAGCCCCCCTCTAATTGTGCGTTCGGCTGAACGTGTCACTCTTTGTAGTCTGCTACGGTCTTGTGCAGTGCTATTCCCAAACCAGGAGGTGATGTTGCCGGTCAGGATGCTCTCTATTGTACATGAGTAGAAGTTCCTAAGGATCTTCTGACTGACTTGGAACTTCCTTAGGCGCCTGAGGAAGTAGAGGCGTTGTCGTGCCTTCTTCACAACACTGTCAATGTGTGTGGTCCATGTCAAGTCCTCGGATATGTGGGCTCCGAGGTACTTGAAACTGTTCACTCTCTCAACTGGTGCCCCGTCGATGCTGTCAGTCCTGTGTCAGAAAACATGGACATTGAACTCTATGGACATCAAGTCAACTTTTCTTCACGGAATGGAGCTGTCTCGGGATATCCACATCCTCCCTCCTCCTGAGGGAGCATGTCTATGTTCCCCGGGTCCTAAGTTCCCCGGGTTCTATGTTCCCCGCTTTGATTGATTGATAGATTGAAAATTTTAGACCACCAGCCCTGATTCCAAACTCTAACCTTAACCAGTTCGAACGAGGGCCTAAGCTTAACCGTTCGAAACAAGGCGGACATTAATAATTAATAAAATAATAAATTTATAAAATGTTCAATCTATTAATCAATCAAAGCGGGGAACATAGGACCCGGGGAACATAGGGATGATCCCCCTCCGGAGGCTAAAAGTGACGGAACACTGGAAACTGAAGAAATGTGTCTATGGACTCGCTGATGCCTCCCTCTACTGGTACAACAGAGTAAAAGCAATGATGCTGGAAACAGGGGCCACTATTGGCGCTTTTCCACTGCATGGTACCTACTCTACTCTACTCTACTCTACTCTACTCGGTATTTTCGGTTTTCCATTACCAAAGTACCTGGTACCAGGCTGGTACCAGGTACTTTTTCGGTACTTTTTTAGTCCCTGCTCGAGTCTGGTTCCAAGCGCGAGCCAAGCGGGTAGAACTGGTACTATAAAAGTCACGTGAAACACTGCAGACCACTGATTGGTCAGAAGAGAGACGCGTCACTAGTTGGAGAGTCTGAACTGGTCTGAACGAAAACAGAAAGCCGCCATCTTTAATGTCTCGCATAGGATTTCATTATGGTTGCAGCAGGCACAAGTTCAATAAACAAACGATACAGTCACTGTGTATTCTGCCTCATTTATTGATTAAACAAAACCGACATCAACACAATTTGCCACCGAGCGGAGAGTTTAGTCTCGCAAAAAGATCGCTGACTTGTTAAGGCTTAAGCTCCACAACGGTGGAAGGAATGTTCTAATGTGCTAATGTTGTGCTAGCGTTTTAGCATGGCTATCGTACATAGCGGGATCAATATAACTCGCTATTGATTGTTTGTATGAGTAACGTTAATGCTAGTAGAATAGACACAACGTGAGGTAATCACCATCCATTTTAAACCGGTTATTACCTAATGCTAACGTTAGCAAATAGACGCGACTGGTAACGTTACAGCGTTGTTGTTAGCCTAATGCTAACGTTAACGTTAGCATATATAGACAGCCTAGCTGACGTTAACGCTTGTAGAATAGACACAATGAGGGGTAACGTTAGCGTTAGCAGAATAGACACAACAAGAGTCTCGTTAATGTTGTTATTGATTGATTGAAAACTGTGTTTTACTCTGGCTTGCCAAGCTCATAGCCCCTTTCGTGACTGTGATGCACCGAGTGAATCCACAGTCACTTGCTCCTTAATAGGAAACCAACCTAGATTTACCATGAAGGACTGGTTCTGGCCGAACCGTTCGTTATACAAGTATCACAGAGACATTTCAAAGGTACTCACAGTTGCACGAGGGTTTCGGACAGAGATACGGGATGGTTTGAAAGCTCGGCGTTGCTAATAAACATTTTAAATATTTTTTATAAACTGCTCAACACTGCATTATTTCCGGCGTTGGCTGCCTGGTGTGATCACAGCGCATGCGCATCATGCACCCAACGCCGGAAATAATGCCGTTTTGAGCAGTTTATAAAAAATATTTAAAATGTTTATTAGCAACGCCGAGCTTTCAAACCATCCCGTATCTCTGTCCGAAACCCTCGTGCAACTTTGAAATGTCTCTGTGATACTTGTATAACAAACAGTTCGGCCAGAACCAGTCCTTCAGGGTAAATCTAGGTTGGTTTCCTATTGAGGATCAAGTGACTGTGGATTCACTCGGTGAGCTCTCATGCTGATCACCAGCAGCCCCGCCTCCCCACACGGAGACAAACTGAGTACTTTATTTTAGTACCTGCAGTGGAAAAGCAACATGGTACCAGGTACCTAAAGCGAGTAGAGTAGAGTAGAGTAGGTACTATGCAGTGGAAAAGCGCCATATGTCACAAGTTGATCCTGCTGTCTTCTACTGGCTTGATGAAAACTGTAGTGTGACTGGTGTTCTTGCCTGTCATGTGGATTATTTCATCTGGGGTGGCTCACACGCATTTGCCAGAACGACCATCCCCCACCTCAAAACAGTTTTCCAGGTGGGACGTGAGGAACAAGACAACTTTCGCTACGTGGGGATGGAACTTTCCACAGTAGATGGAGAAGTGCTTGTGCAACAGGAGATCTACATAAAGAACCTTCAGCCCATTCTCATAGACCCATCAAGAGCGTTGCACCGTGATGCTCTTCTCACAGAGTGTGAGACTGACAACCTAAGGTCAAAGATAGGACAACTCTTGTGGGTGGCTAGACAGAGTAGACCAGATATCATGTTCGATACATGTGTCCTTGCAGCCAATCTAAAACATGCTACTGTACAAACCATGCATGAAGCAAATAAGGTAGTACGAAAACTGAAATCAGAACATGTCACCCTGAAGTTTCACAACTTAGGAAAAGAGGACTCTTTGAAGCTTGTTGTTTTCAGCGACGCGTCCATGGGAAACCTCCCAGATGGGGGAACACGAGGAGGACATCTCATCGTTCTGATGGGGGAGAAAGGACGATTCTCTCCAATCAGCTGGAAATAAAAAAGGATCAGAAGAGTGGTTCGGAGCACGCTGGCAGGAGAGACACTAGCCCTGGCTGATGGTATTGATAATGCCATATTTGTGTCCTCCCTCTACTCTGAATTTACCACAGGTATGGTCAAACAGCACACCCTACCTGTGATGTGTGTTACAGACAACTTCTCCCTTGTGGAGGCTATCAAATCCACCAAGTCAGTGACTGAGAAACGACTGAGACTGGAAATAGTTCTCAAGTTTCTTTATTAGTGGAATAAGTGGAATCAAAGAACTTATCCAGAACAAAAGGATCCAACGGATTCTGTGGTCTACTACGAAGGACCAGCTGGCAGACTGTCTGGCCAAAAAAGGAGCATCTTCCCTTGTACTGCTTAAAGCACTAATAATATAATAATGCAGGACCTGTTGCAGAGGTCTTTATTCGGCATGCAACGACACTCAATGTTTTAGTGGTACACACAGCGGTTCGTTTTTTAGCACACACACCGGAACACACACACATGCATTGTCTCTTTAGAATCGCCGATGCGATTCGTCTCTGCGATTAACCCATCCCGTCGTCCTTCCCCCCCA
Source organism: Notolepis coatsorum (assembly GCF_963971535.1). Taxonomy (NCBI): domain Eukaryota; kingdom Metazoa; phylum Chordata; class Actinopteri; order Aulopiformes; family Paralepididae; genus Notolepis; species Notolepis coatsorum. The sequence goes on along the minus strand of NC_140179.1, from coordinate 80,669,460 downwards.
AGGGCAGCCGGGAGCAGACAGGCGTCAACGTGAGCTGCGCCAGGGGACCAATCCAAGTGCTCCTGTCCGTCTTCGTCAAGGACGCCACAGCGTTAGCGATCTGTTGTTGTGCATGTTTTTCCATTGGGTTTATCTTATCGGGGGGGAAACCCTTGCGAGCACAGGGAGAACATGCAAACTCCACACAGAAAGGCCTGGGAGATACCCCACCTGGGTACCTGGCATCATGGAAACCTGGTCCCCAAGCGGGAATCGAACCCTGGACCTTCTTGCTGTGAGGCGACACTACACCACCGTGCCGCTTCTGAAGAATGGACAGTGGGAGCTAGATGACTGAATAACTGGTTATAACTGAGTTTTTTGTTTTATTGAAATATCCTTCTAATGGGTTTTTGTTTTCTTGAAATATCCTTTCAGTGTATTTGTTATTATTATTATTATTATTATTATTATTATTATTATTATTATCATTCTGTTTGCAATTGAACATTCCATGAAAATTATCTATAAATTCCGCATCTTCTGAAACATTTATAAACTCATTAAATAAAATGGCACCAAAATGAGTAGACATTTGGTAAATTCCAGTAAATATTGCAATTTTGAAACTTTTTTCTTCTCTTAAGTATCATAAATGGATTCAGCATCCTGAATAACCCCCAAAACTCCAACATTGTTGAAATTGATCAAGTAGTTTCTGAGATTTGTCCATTTAGGCGATTATGCAAATGTTTGCTAATTATGCAGCTAAAAAAAAGTTGCCCAACATTCACAACTTAGCATCCGGCAGTTTCTGAATTCCTGGGGACCCGTACTCATAGATATCTATATAGATATCTATGCCCGTACTATCCATATCCATCATAAAACTTTGGTGGTTCCGAAATTTCCGGGTTCACAATGGGGCTCTATGGGATGGCAAATAGACTATAATCCTAATGAGACATTCCTCTAAATATGACTTCGAAAACGGCCACAATTTCAGGAAAAAAATAGTAAAAAAAAAAAAATTCAGGGGGCCCCCATATCTCTCAGGCAGGGACGTGCACAGGACTTAGAGGGGCAGGTGCTCAAAGGTGGAAAAGGGCACTGCGCCTGTGCTATTTTTGGGGGCCCTTTTTGGACGGGGAGGGGCCTTTTTATGATTTTTGGGGGGTTTTGGTGATCAAATATTGAATATTGAACTATAATAATCAGTGCAGGAGCTCACTTATCCTTGAAAGACACTTTTATCACTGACTTAAAAGGCCCATACATCTCCATAAATGTTCAGGGGGGAGGGAATAAGTGCTTACCCTACAGACCCCAAGTCTGTTAGGACAGCAGACTCGGTTGGCACTGCTCAAAACTTACCTTTTTAAAATAGCTTTTAAATGAATTATTATCTTTATTTCATTGTCTTATTTTTCTTTATTTCTATACATTTTACTTAAATATTTTATTATAATTTGTATCATTGTTTCATGTAGTCAACTAGTTACAGTTCCTAGTTACTTCTTCCAAAAAGTAACTAAATTACTTACCCAGTTACAAATTATAAAAGTAACTAGTTACTTCAGAAAGTAACTATTGCGTTACTTTCAAGTACATTTTTTACATAAACAACATACACAAATCTAAACTATTGTAATGTTGCTGTGGGACAAAGTGAGACTAGCCTCCAATCAAATGCCATGTATGTAGATATTATAATTACTATGTTTATATAGTGGATCATACAAATACAAACACAATAGATGTTTTGGAACTTTTGATATGTATTGCCCCTCAACAGGCCACAACTGGGCAACATTAAATTAAGCTTGTTAACCCTTTCACTGCCGCACTACCAAACGGTTAACCCTTTCACTGCGACAATACACATAAGGTTAACTCTTTCACTGCCGCACGACAGCCGGTTAACCCTTTCACTGCCACGCTACAGAATGTTAACCCTTTACTATCACACTACCGACGGTTACCCCTCTGTGATAGTAAAAGGTTAAGCTTATGTAGTGTGGCAATGAAAGACAACACTAGACAACATCCATGGTACATTTTTGCAGGATGCGGCAGAAATCATTGCCCCATATGTAGCTCACATTACCAACCTAGCCATTGACACAGGAACATTTCCAAGCGAAATGAAATCGGCAAGAGTTATTCCTCTCCACAAAAAGGGAAACAAATTGGAACCGGGTAACTACAGACCCATTTCCATCCTGGGCGTTTTATCAAAAACCATTGAGAGGCTAGTTCAGCAAATAGACGGGTATTTCTCCACTAATAACATCATGTACAAATACCAATCTGGTTTCAGGAGGTCCCACTCCACAGACACCTGCCTGCTGTTCCTCACAGATTACATCCGGAAAGAGGTAGATGAGGGAAAGTTCTGTGGAATGGTAATGATTCAGTGGATCACAACATCCTGTTAATGAAGATTAGGGCCCTAGGCTTTAATGAGGCAGCTCAGAAATTGATTGGTTCCTATACCTAACAGGGAGACAACAGGTGGTAGATATAAACGGAGTACTCTCCAGTCCTCGGACAGTAGAGTGCGGGGTCCCGCAAGGGAGTGTTTTGGGTCCGCTCCTCTTTCTCCTGTATATAAATGACGTGAAAGCAGCTTGCTCATGTGACCTTTTTTTATACGCAGATGACTCCGCCTTACTATCTCACAAAGACAAACAAGTGGTTGAGCAGACATTGAGTGCAGAACTAGAGAAGGTTAGCGACTGGCTAGGCCACAACAAGCTGTCCCTCCACGTGGGGAAAACTGAGTCCATTTTATTCAGGTCAAAGGTCAGGCTCAGAAAATCGCCAGGTTTTAACATTAGAATAGGAGATACTGTTCTCACAGACAAAACATCTGTGAAATATCTCGGTTGCGTCCTGGAAAACAGCTTATCAGGGGAAAGCATGGCTCACCAAGCACTTACAAAGATAAATAACAGGACTAGATACCTAGCCAGAATCTCTCATTTTTTAGATCAGTCAGCGATGAAGATTCTTGCTGGAGCTCTCATACAGTGTCACTATGACTATGCGTGTGGCTCCTGGTACAACAGTGCCCCCAAAAGTCAGAAAATAAAACTACAGACATCACAAAACAAGCTAATCAGGGTAATACTAAGGCTACCTGCCCGAACCCACCTTCACCCATCTCACTTTGAGATCATGAGATGGCTTAAGGTGGAAGACAGAGTAAATCAGATAGGGATGTGCCTAGTTCACAGAATAGTGCACGGGGTAGTGCCAGTGTACTTTAACAACTACTTCAACCGAATCAGAGACACCCATGCATACCAAACTGGCGCAGCTCAACTGACTTTGTGCCAGTCAGATTCAGGAGCTGTATGGGGAAGGAGTCTTTCCTGTATTCAGCAGCTGTCTATTGGAATAGTCTGCCCAGTGAACTGAAAATCATAGACAATGCCGTTAGATTCAAGTCCAGCCTGAAGACATGGCTCAAAAGGGACTATACTTGACCTAGTCAATTAGCTTAAGGCACCCTTGCATGTTGTATGAGTCTGTATGTATATAAATGTTAAATGGTATATGTGATGTGTTGTGATGTCACGTTTTGTATGATGCATGTTTTTTAGCATCACACTCCCCCACCCCCCTACAAGGACCACAATGGAAATAAGCTCTGAGCTTTTTTGTGTTTTATCCTTGGCAGTATAACCTGACTGTGCTCTTCTGTCACATATTTATTTTTATATTGTCAAATAAAGTCATTCATTCATTCATTCATTCATTCATTCAAAGGGTTTTAAGCACTATACCAAAAATAAATAACAAATATGTACTGATTGATTGAACATTTTAATTAACAGATTGCAGAATGGGTACAGTACAGTACAGCTCAATACACACAATTGTTAAGGGGATGCAGACCAGAGAGACTTTCGTCTTGTTTATATCAGGGTCCCCCATTTTTCAATTCATGACATTTATAACATACAGATATATGAATCTAATCTAATCATCTAAACGAATCTAATCATGACATTTAAGACATGCATGACACATATTGAGCACCTGAAGACTGTGCTATTAAACCAGGAAGTGCAGCACTGTTGATAAGGCTGTAGCCTCCACTACTGTAGTGTCCTGCGCTGCAACACAACTAACACAAGAGTGAACAAAAAACGCTCATGGACCCGCGGTCTGTCGTTGACTGCTCGCTTGTGTTGTTCGTTGGATTAGTTTTGGATTATTTGGGCTCGCCAAACAAACTATCAAAACGTACACGGAACCGCGGTCTGTCGTTGACTGAGTCGCTTGTGTTGTCGCTGTGTGTCAGACAATAGTACCCAGCTGCAGCTCCGGAGACCAGCGCTTACAAGCCCCGCACATACAAGCCCGCACATAGCAACCCCTCGCTTCCATTGGCTGATTTTGGTCACGTGATTTTGGGTCACGTTGCACTGCGGGATTGATTGATTGATTGATTGAAAACTTTATTAACAGATTGCCGTATGATTTGGGTCACGTTGCACTGCGGGATTGATTGATTGATTGATTGATTGATTCATTGATTCATTGATTCATTGATTGATTGATTGAAAACTTTATTAACAGATTGATTGATTGATTGAAAACTTTATTAACAGATTGCCGAATGGGTACACGTGACCACAGGCCCTGATTGATTGATTGAAAACTTTATTAACAGATTGTAGAATGGGTACACGTGACCTGACCGATTGATTGATTGATTGATTGAAAACTTTATTAACAGATTGCAGAATGGGTACAGTGACCGATTGATTGATTGATTGATTGATTGATTGATTGATTGATTGATTGAAAACTTTATTAACAGATTGCAGAATGCAGTACAGCTCAATACACACAATTGTTAAGGGGATGCAGACCATGCAGTACTGTTACATTTGTGACATACAGTAAATATATACAAGGGGGAGGGAACTGTACATTTATGATGAATTGAAAATGGGGGACCCTGATGTAAACAAGACGGAAGTCTTTCTCTGGTCTGCATCCCCTTAACAATTGTGTGTATTGAGCTGTACTGCAGATATATTTCAATTGCCTTACTTATTTACATAAGTATTATAGGCCTACAGCAGTATTGTACAGACAGTCTGTGTGAAGTCTGTGTGGTTCTCCAGCTGCACAAAGGCAGAGCAAGAGGCTCTACAGAGGGTGGTGATGATAAAGCCATGATAAAGACCTTCAATCAGCTGAAGGGGAATCCCTCCAAGCTGCTGTCAGCGCTACACACCTTCGGCCGCTCTGGTATCAGCCATGCATCAAAACGTGCACACGCACTCAGGCGAGTCGCTAACCGTGCTGGGCCAAGTATAGCGGCTCAACCCACCTCTGTTGCCCGTCGTAAAATGAAGCTCGGGGGTCGACGACGGCTCGCTGCGGGGAGGCCGAAGAAAAGTGTGGTGAGCACAGACCATCGCTATAGTTTCCCAACAGGAGTAAAGTCTGGAACGCACCACAGCCTGTCACAAGCAGTAGAGATGTGTCGTAGCAATCCGAAGTGACATTGACCACCAATATAGCATGTACATAAAGACCCAGTGCCTCATCCGTAGCTAATATTGCACTACCACAGGACCTAGCATGTCCTACCATGCTCTGTAAATAACTTATGTACATATACCGATATGCCCTACTCTGTTTACTTGTTTTATTGCACAATGTCGTTCTATTGGATTCTATTATATGTTATTACTATTGTATTATGCACATCTTTGCGGGCACGACCACCCGCATTTAATTTTTTTTTTTTTTTTGATATTTTTTGCACAAATCTCTCCAATATTCAAAACATCTCTTTCCACATCACCATATGCAACTTCCAAGATTTGCCTTTTTCTTTTTTGTAAGAACATACAAAACATGTAAAGGACTCATACAAATACATTAACAACTCAAGTTCAAGTTCAAGTTCTTTAATAGTTGTCATACAGAAGTACAGAATACTTTCATACAAAATGCTTCTTACTGTTACGCTCCAGAGACTGTGCTAGACAAGATAGTATCAAATAACATAATAACATAATATAGCATGAATTTAGAAGAAGAAAATGAGGTCACAGTGTTCGGTAAGCGTCCCAGACACATGTAGGTGTGCATGATAGCATGCATGCATGTGTGTCTCCAACATATGTATGTGGGTACGTGTATTGATTGATTGATTGATTGAATTGATTGATTGATTGATTGAAAAGTTTATTAACAGATTGCAGAATGGGTACAACTGACATGGAAAATAAAAAAGACTTACGAAAAAAAGAAAAATACTATACTATACATTGTGCGTATACATCCCTGATATATATACTTTGCATGTAGACCGATCTACCTGCGAGCAGGTATGTGCTGCATCCTCTATCGGGATGCCACCCTTCTCCATATTGCATGTGAGAGAAAGCGTCCCAGACACATGTAGGTGTGCATGATAGCATGCATGCATGTGTGTCTCCAACATATGTATGTGGGTACGTGTATTGATTGATTGATTGAATTGATTGATTGATTGATTGAAAAGTTTATTAACAGATTGCAGAATGGGTACAGTACAGTACATCTCAATACATACAATTGTTAAGGGGATGCAGACCAGAGAAAGACTTTCATCTTGTTTACATCAGGGTCCCCCATTTTCAATTCATCATAACATATATGACATACATGACATACAGATAGACAGTACTGCTACATCTATACATTTATGACATATCAGATTTGCAAATACAGTACTGTTTGTGATACAAAAGTGTCCAGAAAAGGAGTGTATATACATTTGGCGTAGAAACTGTACATTGGAGGAGGTTGGTGGGGTGGGGTTGGGTGGGTTGGGTGAGGGCTGTGTACGTAAGCATGTGTACATGCCTCACATGTGTGTGTGTGTGCATCTTCCAGGTATGCGACTGTACTCCTATCTCTTGTGTGTGTCTCGTATCCATGTGTGCCTCCGCCCCCTATGTGAGTGTATATCTCAGGTGTGCATATATATGTGCGTCTCAGCTACGTATGTGTGTGTCTCCTATGTACATGTATATCCCCCATATGTGTCAGTGAGAGCCTATACCTCAACTATGTGTATATGTAGGTGTGTGTATGCCTATTTCCTATAAGTGAGTATGTGCATGTATGTGTGCCCCTGACATGTATAACTTAGCCTTGTGCATATGAGTGTGTGTAAACCTATTATGTACACATACGAATATGTGTATCCTAGATACTTGTATGCGGCTAAACATGCACATATGAGAGTGTGATAGAGACAGTGACCATTCCATAGATATACCATCCGGACATAAAATCCATGTACATACATATATAACACATTATAAAGTACAAGTACCATCAGATCAGATCCCCTTTTTCATATTCATCCTTGATATCATTGTAACCCCACCTTAATCATTTGTCCCCAGACCGTTCAGTCAGGTGTAGAAAACTGTCCCATAAACGTGTATGCAAATAAACAACTTGTGACAAATAAAACTCTTGACTTGACCACCAGCCTCTCTATCTAAATGTTATATTGTTAACTGTCTAGTTAGGCATTAACTGTGTTAATCTAAATGTTATATTGTTAACTGTCTAGTTAAGGCATTAACTGGGTTAATTAATCTAAATGTTATATTGTTAACTGTCTAGTTAAGGCATTAACTGGGTTAAGTGGGGAGTGCGTCATGGTACAGTTTCAGTAAGTGGGGAGTGTAAACAAGTTGAACGCGTCACGTGAAATAACGTTACGTGAATAAACATATAACGTTACAATGTACAGTTTCTGACAGCTGGCTGTGTTGTGAAATGTGCATAACGTTATGAATAAACCGCGAAGTCACGCGAAATAACGTTATAAACGCGAATCTGGTAGTATATTTATTTGTATCTTCTTGAGATGATAACATTAACATCCGCATTTTACCGCATGGCGAGCTAAACCAATCAGAGAGGGGCTTCGCTCAACCAATCAAAGAGGGGGCTGCAGAAATGGAGCCCAACCAATCAGAGAGGCGTCTGCAGAACTTCAGCCATTGGGTGGGACCCAAATCACGTGACCAAAATCAGCCAATGGAAGCGAGGGGTTGCTATGTGCGGGCTTGTATGTGCGGGGCTTGTAAGCGCTGGTCTCCGGAGCTGCAGCTGGAAGCATCTCGTGTCAGACTCTGGATTCTTTCTAACACCCGCCCACCTCTACCTCTGATTGGCTTATCATGACATTTTACTCAACCTCAGCCAATCGCGCACTGCCCACTAACCAAGGAAAAAAAGTATTGCTTCTCGGCGCAGAGATCTGTCTGATGAAAAAAACAGCTTCAATCATATTTTTTGGCAGTAACGGTAACAGCGTTATTAAGATTGGAAGAGTAATGAATTGAATTGAATAATAATAATAATAATAATAATAATAATAATAATAATAATAATAATAATAATAATAATAATAATAATAATAATAATAATAATAATAATAATAATAATAATAATAATAATAATGAATTGAAAATGGGGGACCCTGATGTAAACAAGACGAAAGTCTTTCTCTGGTCTGCATCCCCTTAACAATTGTATTGAGCTGTACTGTACTGTACCCATTCTGCAATCTGTTAATAAAGTTTTCAATCAATCAATCAATCAAATCCGTTAGATTACTCGTTACTGAAAAAACTAACGATCTTAGTAACGCTGTTACTTATAACGCCGTTATTCCCATCACTGGATGTCACAGTATGATGTCATAATCAAACATTCTAGAACATTTGTGATGTCACAGTATGATGTCATAATAGTACATTCTAGAACATTTGTGATGTCACAGTATGATGTCATAATCAAACATTCTAGAACATTCGTGATGTCACAGTATGTCATAATAGAACATTCTAGAACATTTGTAATGTCACAGTATGATGTCATAATAGAACATTATAGAACATTTGTGTACACTATATATTCAACAATTCTCGAGATGATACATAGGGCAGCGCAGGGCACAATCCCTATGAAGGAGGAACCCAGAGCTAGAAGGATGGTTCCCTGGTGGAATAAAGAATGTGACGTAGCTGTAAGGAATAGGAATAAAGCATACAAGAGGGTGAGACGGTTTCCAGGGTTGTGCCAGTCAGTAGAATATAAGAGGTTAAGGGGAGTAGCACGAAGAGTTATTAAAGATGCTAAAAAGAGTAGTTGGAGGAAGTTCTGTGAAACACTAGGCCCTGAGACTTCTGTGAGGCAGATGTGGGCAGTCGTACACAGAATGGCTGGAATATATAAAAAAAGCTCGATTCCAGTGATTCAGAAGGGGGGGGTAGAAGCAGTAACCAATAAAGAGAAGGCAGACATGCTGGTGGAGGCATTTCAGGCAGTGCATAACTCTGGGAGTCTGGGGGAGGAGAGAGGGAGAAAGAGGACTGAACTGCTATCGCAGAATGAGTGGAAGTTGAGAAGAAGCTCAGAAAATAATAATCCGATTAATTTGTACTTTACAATGAAAGAGTTAGGGGATGCTATCCAGGCTGGTGCAAATACGACGCCTGGCAGAGATGGATTATCCTATGAATTATTTAAGAATTTGGACGAATTTGTAATGATTGAAATACTGGGTTTGTTTAATAATGTGTGGCTAGAAGGCTGCTTGCCAAAGGAGTGGAAGCATGGCGTCATCATTCCTATTTTGAAGCCAGGTAAAGTAGCGGCTGATCCAGGATCTTACCGACCCATAGCCTTGACGTCTGTATTGTGTAAAATTATGGAAAGGATGATTACTAATAGATTAGTTTACTTTTTAGAAAGTAAGGATCTTTATGTTGGGTATCAGAATGGGTTTAGAAATGGCAGGTCTACAATGGAATCAGTAGCTGTTCTAGACCAGGACATTAGACAGGCTTTTGACAATAAGGAAGTAGTGATAAGTGTATTTTCGGATATTGAAAAGGCGTATGACTCTTTGTGGAAAGAGGGGCTGCTTTTGAAATTGTATGACCTAGGAGTTAGAGGGAGATTGTTTAATTGGATAAAGGATTTTCTATTAGACAGGACGATCCAAGTACGTGTGGGGGGGCAAACCTCAAAAACTGTAAAAATAGAAAATGGCACCCCGCAAGGAAGCGTGATTAGTCCGGTCCTCTTCGATGTGATGATTAATGACATTTTTGGGCAAATTGGAAAAGGATATGGGTTGTCTTTATTTGCGGACGATGGGGCCATATGGAAAAGAGGGAAGAATGTTGAGTATTGTTTAAAGCAGGTACAAAGAGCTCTGGGGGATGTAGAGGAATGGGGAGACAAGTGGGGTTTTAAAATATCCGCCTCTAAGTCTAATTATATGATTTTTGGTTTTAGAAAGAGGGTGCCTACGGGAAGGCTGGTTATGTATGGATCTCCCTTAGAGAGAGTAAAGGTGTTTACATTTTTGGGAGTTTGGTTTGACGAAAGATTGAATTGGGCTGTTCATATAGAGAAAATCCTGGCAAAGTGTGAAAGAATAGTGAATGTGCTGAGAAGTTTGGCTGGGAGTGGGTGGGGAGCGGATAGAGAGACCACGTGCATGATATACCAGGCGATGATCAGGTCAACAATTGATTATGGTTGTTATGTGTACGGCTCTGCGGCCAAGTCTAATTTGCGAAAGCTGGATGTGCTTCAGTGCAAGGCTCTGAGAATCTGCTGTGGAGCTTTTAAGACCACCCCTGGGGAAATGGGGGAGTTGCCCCTAAACCTGAGGAGAGTAAAGTTAGGGCTACAGTACTGGGCAAAATTGAGTGGGACAAGTCTGTCCTTCCCAGCTAGGTGTTTACTTTCAGGAGATGGGGATAAGTATAAACCTTTTTTGGCCAGTATTGATCAGTGGGCCAGGAAGTTGAGATTGCATCAGGGGGGAGTGGCGGAGCACACTCGGTGGCTATCAGTGCCATTTTGGCTAGTGCCTGATCGAGTCATCGAACTTAGGTTCTTGAAGGAGGAGGATAAGGGCGAGATTGTGGAGGAAATAGAGAGGTTCCTTCTGGAATCAGGGGCTCTGGAGGTGTACACTGATGGCTCTGTGGATCCTGAAAGTGGGAAGGCAGGATTTGGGTGGTGGGTGCCTCGGTTAGGGATCGGTAAGGGACAAAGAATATCCGATGGCAGCTCAGTATTTGTGACAGAGTTGCTTGCCATCCTCTGGGCATTGTGGTGGGTGGAGGAAGTGGGACCAAGCCAGGTGATTATATGCTCTGACTCGGCTGCTGCACTGATGGCTCTGAGTGCAGGTGGGTCTAAAGCTCGCCCTGATCTCATTCAGGAAATAATGTTGGTTTTATATAGGATTGCGAAGGCAGGCTGGTCAGTGGAGTTTTGTTGGGTCCCGGGGCACGCTGGTATTGCGGGGAATGAGATGGCTGACTCCCTTGCCAAACAGAGCCTGGGAAGGGAGGAAGAGATAGGCATTTCAATGGGAAGAGTAGAACTCAGAGATAAGATAAAGAAAGGAGTTGAGGCTGAGTGGCAGGATGAGTGGGAAAGGGGGACCAAGGGAAGGCACTATTTCTCTCTGCAGCCTCGGGTCAAGATCAAGGTGGAGGGATATGGGTCAAGGAGTGATAGGGTGAAGATGTGTAGACTGAGGCTGGGGCACTGTGGGTTGAACAGTAGCTTGTGCATTGTGGGCAAACATCCAGATGGGGTGTGTGAATGTGGAGAGACTGAAACTGTCGGGCATGTCTTCCTAAAATGTGAAAGGTATAGGAAAGAGAGGGAAATCTTTTATAAAAGTCTGGAAGAGCTGGGAGTCTCTTCCTTCTCTCTTAAATCATTCTTTGGCATGGATAATGAGAACCACCAGTTGATCACAGAGGCAGTGCTGACATTTCTGCATGCTTCAGAGTTGTACCAGAGGATATAGCGTTAGGGTATGTATTAGTATTGGACAGGCAAGAGGAGCAGAGAAGAAGGAGAAAGTGTGAGTTGAAGAGGCCTAAAGATGGAACACCACTAGTGTAGTATAAGAAATGAGGAGGGAAGAAATACGCCAAGAAAGAAGAAGAAGAAGAAGAAGAAGAAGAAGAAGAAGAAGAGATCATCAAAAGAAGTGTGGAGGGCAGTAATACGCCACGATGCGTCTACTCTGCCGGAAATTCAAAAGAAGAAGAAGAAGAAGAGGCTCACACATCTCAGAAAACAAGTGAAGATCTCACTTGTTTTTTTCCGGCTATTTGTCTGTAAGCTTGAATATATTCTGTAGATACCATTTTAAAATCACCACATGGAAAAGGAAACAATGTCCTGTACAATCCATAATGAGCTGCGTCTGGAGGGAAGGTTCTGTGATGTGGTTATTAAAGTCAACAGCACTGAGTTGAATGCCCACAAGGCCCTCCTGTGTGACTGCAGTGACTATTTCAGGTAAGTTTAACTTGGTTCAATCAAATCCGTTAGATTACTCATTACTGAAAAAACTAACGCGGTTAGTAACGCTGTTACTTATAACGCCGTTATTCCCATCACTGGATGTCACAGTATGATGTCATAATCAAACATTCTAGAACATTTGTGATGTCACCGTATGATGTCATAATAGTACATTCTAGAACATTTGTGATGGCACAGTATGATGTCATAATCAAACATTCTAGAACATTCGTGATGTCACAGTATGTCATAATAGAACATTCTAGAACATTTGTATGTCACAGTATGATGTCATAATAGAACATTCTAGAACATTTGTGTACGCTATATATTCAACAATGCTCTCAGAGGATCACAGATCTCAGAAAACAAGTGAAGATCTCACTTGTTGTTTCCGGCTATTTGTCTGTAAGCTTGAATATATTCTGTAGATACCATTTTAAAATCACCACATGGAAAAGGAAACAATGTCCTGTACAATCCATAATGAGCTGCGTCTGGAGGGAAGGTTCTGTGATGTGGTTATTAAAGTCAACAGCACTGAGTTGAATGCCCACAAGGCCCTCCTGTGTGACTGCAGTGACTATTTCAGGTAAGTTTAACTTGGTTCAATCAAATCTGTTAGATTACTCGTTACTGAAAAAACTAACGCTGTTAGTAACGCTGTTACTTATAACGCCGTTATTCCCATCACTGGATGTCACAGTATGTCATAATCAAACATTCTAGAACATTTGTGATGTCACCGTATGATGTCATAATAGAACATTCTAGAACATTTGTGATGTCACAGTATGATGTCATAATCAAACATTCTAGAACATTTGTGATGGCACAGTATGTCATAATAGAACATTCTAGAACATTTGTGATGTCACAGTATGATGTCATAATAGAACATTCTAGAACATTTGTGTACAATATATATTCAATAATTCTCTCAGATGAGATGGAGGGTTCCCCCTCTTGGGGGGGCCCTCCAAGAGAGGAGACGATGTTTGTATTGTGATTGTATGACAAGAGGAGCAGAGAAGAAGGAGACAGAGATGATAGAAATGTGTTTTGAAGATGAGAAGAAGAAGAGGAGTGTAAACTTTCTCAAGTGTGGGCGAAGCAAGAATTGTGGAGGGCAGTAATACGCCTCGATGCGTCTACACTGCCGGAAATTCAAATAAGAAGAAGAAGAAGAAGATCTCGTTGGAGAAGTCAAGTGAAGAGTGGCGATGAGATGGAGGGTTCCCCCTCTTGGGGGGGCCCTCCAAGAGAGGAGATGATGTTTGTATTGTGATTGTATGACAAGAGGAGCAGAGAAGAAGGAGACAGAGACGATAGAAATGTGTTTTGAAGATGAGAAGAAGAAGAAGAAGAAGAAGAAGAAGAGTGTAAACTTTCTCAAGTGTGGGCGAAGCAAGAATTGTGGAGGGCAGTAATACGCCACGATGCGTCTACACTGCCGGAAATTCAAATAAGAAGAAGAAGAAGAAGAAGAGGAACACAGATCTCAGAAGACAAGTGAAGATCTCACTTGTTGTTTCCGGCTATTTGTCTGTAAGCTTGAATATATTCTGTAGATACCATTTTAAAATCACCACATGGAAAAGGAAACAATGTCCTGTACAATCCTTAATGAGCTGCGTCTGGAGGGAAGGTTCTGTGATGTGGTTATTAAAGTCAACAGCACTGAGTTGAATGCCCACAAGGCCCTCCTGTGTGACTGCAGTGACTATTTCAGGTACGTTTAGCTTGGTTCAGGTTAGCTTGGTTCAGGTTAGCTTGGTTCAGGTTAGCTTGGTTAGTAAACAGATACCATACTGTACTTCTACTGTAAACAGATACTATACTGTACTTCTACTGTAAACAGATACTATACTGTATGTCTACTGTAAAAAGATAATATACTGTACTTATACTGTAAAAAGATAATATACTGTACTTCTACTGTAAACAGATACTATACTGCACTTATACTGTAAACAGATACTATACTGTACTTCTACTGTAAACAGATACTATACTGTACTTCTACTGTAAAAAGATACTATACTTCTACTGTGCTAAGACCCTATACTTCTACAGTGAAAATATATTACTACACAGGACAGAATGTTGCTTACTGTTTACTCATCAGATATCTCTATACTCTGCGTCCCACAGAGCCCTCTTCACTCACTGGAGCGACTCAGAGAAAGCAGTCTACACCTTCGCTGGGGTGTCCCCGGGTATGATGCAGCTCATCATAGAGTACGCCTACACACGCTTTGTGCCGGTGACAGCAGAGAACGTGGAAGAGCTTCTGGTGGCTGCAGACCAGCTTCTCGTCACTGGCATAGTAGGAGCGTGCTCTGACTTCCTAGAAGGCCAGCTGTGTCTGGAAAACTGTGTCGGCATCTGGATGTTCGCGGACATCTACTGCTGCCCTGACCTGAGGCGCAAGGCCCATCTCTGCATCGTGTGCCACTTTGAGGAGATGTTGCACGTCTCACAGGAGTTTGTGGAGCTGTCCCTGCAGCAACTGGTGGACATCATCGAGAGGGATGATCTGAACGTGAAGAGCGAGGAAACGGTGTTCGAGGCCGTCCTCTGTTGGATCGACCACTCCCGTGAGGAGCGTAAAACACACATCGCTTTGCTGCTGCCCAAGGTAACTAATTGTATTACTGTGCATTACATTAAAACAACACTAGGTTCCCTAGTACAGGGGTTCCCAAACTTTTCAGGCCAGGGCCCAGAAAATAAGGCGTCAGAGAGCCGCGGCCCAATGCACATCGTCAGGCTTTTTTTCTTTTTTTTTTGCCAGGCGACCGATTTTTTAAGCCAAATATCACTTCAATCCTATTAAGTTAGTTCAAGTTAGTTATTCATTTATATGTGCTATTTATGAGAGGGCTAACTTGTTGCAAAATAATAATGATAATAATAATAGCCTCATTAAAATACTATTGTTGCTTCGGTTGTTTTCAGCGTTTTATGTGCATAATCTGTTATTTAGTTTGAAATGTTCGTTGAAATAAGTAGATTTTTCGTTTTTGTTTATTTATTAAGTTAATATAAAACCATATAGTCACATTTTAGAATACAATAGAATATAATTTTAGAATACAACTAGAAACACTGTCCTGGCCTGCTTCTAAGTTCAGTGGCCTGACAAAAAAATAAAAAAATAAAAAAATATATAAAAAAAATATATATATTTTTTTTTTAAATCATCTCGCGGCCCACCCGTGGCTGTTCGCGGCCCACCTTTGGGTCGCGACCCCGACTTTGGGAACCACTGCCCTAGTACAGTGGTTCTCAAACATTTGGGTCCAAACTGTTCCCTAGCAACAGAAACCGTCTACAACCGATGTCTAAGTTGTACCCGCTGTCTGCTTGTCTCTTCCCAGGTTCGCATGGGCTTGATGAGGCCTGACTACTTGCTGAACAACGTCCAGAACAACCCTGTGGTGAGGGACAGCCACGACTGCAAGGCCCTCATCCTCAGCGTCCTGAACCCCCCTGGCTCCGACAGGCTCCCAAACCCCCTGATGCGTCCACGCCTGCACCAGGAGGTCCTATTGGCCATCGGAGCCTGTGGCGGCATCCTGACCATGGAGGCTTACGATATCCGAGCCGGTGGATGGATGGACGTGAGCGTTGAGGCGGAGAGTCCCCAGGCCTACCACGGCACCGCTTATCTCCGCGGTCTGGTCTACTGTGTCGGTGGCTTGGACGGCTCAGAGGCTCTCAACATTGTGCGCAGGTTCAACCCCGTCACTCGCAGCTGGCTGCAGGCGGCTCCCATGCACTCACATCGCAGTCACCTCAGTGTGGTCATGTTGGGCGGCTGTATCTACGCCATGGGAGGGTTCGACAGACACGTGGTACTGAACACCGCCGAGCGCTACGAGCCTGAAACCAACCAGTGGACAGTGATCTCACCCATGCTGGAGCACAGGAGCAACGCCGGGGCAGCAGCCCTCCAGGGCAAGGTGGGTGGAACTAAGGGACACATGGTGGTAGATGAACACAAGGAACGTTAGATCAGAAATCATAAATGTCTTTATTGCCAAGTAAGCTTGCACATACAAAAGATGTGTCTGGGTCCTTTGGTGCATCAACATTAACAGAGTAGGATGAAATCAAATGGAATATATAAACTAAATTAGAATATTCTTTCTTATTACAGGTTTACATCTGTGGTGGCTTCAACGGGACAGAGCCTCTGCTCACAGCTGAGTGCTACAGCCCAGACACCAACCAGTGGACTCTGATCGCCCCCATGAGCAGCAGTCGTTGGGCAGTGGGAGTCGCTGCGTACAAAGGACACGTCTATGCGGTAGGTGCACAGGGAGACAAAATGCTTTATACTAGATATTTTTTATATAGATATGTATCATTTGACTTGCAATGCTTCTGTGATGCCCTCATTTACCTAAATGGATTAATACAGTGTCTGCCTGCCTTAACCACACACTAAAACATTCCTCTCATGTGTCCTGTCCTCAGGTGGGAGGGTTAGGGAACGACCTGCGTAGCGCGGAGGCCTACAGCCCCTTGACTGACTCCTGGAGCGCCCTGCCCGCCATGCTCACCCCCCGCAGCGACTTTGGCATCGCGGTGCTGGACAACCTCCTCTTGGTGGTCGGAGGCTCCAACGTGGAGCGCTACGACCAGAGCAGCGACAGGTGGACTGTAGCCGAGGACATGAAGATCCCGCGCAGAGGCATAAGCTGCTGCATAATGCATGGCCTGCCATTTTACATGAGCCAGTATGCTGCTCCTCGTGGAGGAGGAGGAGGAGGAGGAGGAGGAGGAGGAGGGGGAGGAGGAGGAGGAGGAAGAGGAGGAGAGGAGGAGGAGGAGCAGGAGCAGGAGGAGGAGGAGGAGGAGGAGGAGGAGGAGGAGGAGGAGCAGGAGGAGGAGGAGGAGGAGGAGGAGCAGGAGGAGGAAGAGGGGGATTAGGAGGAGGAGGAGGAGGAAGAGGAGGAGGAGGAGGAGGAGGAGGAGGAGGAGGAAGAGGAAGAGGAGAAGGAGGAGGAAGAGGATGAGAAGGAGGAGGAGAAGGAAGAGGAGGAGGAGGATGAGGAAGAGGAGGAGGAGGAAAGGAGGAGGATGAGGAGGATGAGGAAGAGGAGGAGCAGGAGCAGGAGGAGGAGCAGGAGGATGAGGAGGGAGGAGGAGGAGGGAGGAGGAGGGAGGATGAGGACGAGGAGGAGGGAGGAGGAGGAAGAGGAGGAGGAGGAGGCAGAGGATGATTAGGAGGAGGAGTAGGAGGAGGATGAGGAGGAAGAGGAAGAGGAGAAGGAGGAGGAGGAAGATGATGAAGAGTAGGAGGATTAGGAGGAGGAAGAGGAGGAAGAGGAGGAGGAGGAAGAGGAGGAGCAGGAGGAGGAGGAAGATGAGGAAGAGTAGGAGGAAGAGGAGGAGGAGGCAGCAGGGGATCCATCTAAGAACCTTAAACATGTATTAGACCAAAATAAATCCTAAGAAATTAATAAATTACTATCAGCCAAAGGTGCTGCATTTCTTTCTTCTAGCAATTCAGACAATATCGGTTTTTAGTTTATGTAATGTAATATCTGTTTTTAGTTTGTGTAATGTAATGTAATATCTGTTTTAGTTTGTGTAATGTAATGTAATATCTGTTTTTAGTTTGTGTAATGTAATGTAATATCTGTTTTTAGTTTGTGTAATGTAATGTAATATCTGTTTTTAGTTTGTGTAATGTAATGTAATATCTGTTTTTAGTTTGTGTAATGTAATGTAATTGTTGTGAGGGCTGCTTTTGAGCAGGTACCTCAGCCTGTTGGCTCCCCCCTGAGGACGTGTGGCGCGTTGACACGACCCGAGGCATACGTCTCTCGAGACGTTCACGTCTCACGGCTGGTGCTAATGAACAATTAGAGAATGCTGCCTCTTCCCGGACTATAAACACCTGACCAGCCCAGCAGTCGATGCAAGTTCGTTCTGTAGGAACAGTAGGTTTGTTGCGCTTTAATTATTCCATTTTGACATTTCTGTCTAACTTAGTTCTCGTTGATTGTTGTCATTTATTTGTCTGCTACCTAACCTTGTTGTTTTTGATGCGCGTGTTCAAATGCTTGTAACCCTGACCTCGTTTTCTTCTCCCCCTCCAGCGTGGGTAGATGTTTACTGGTCAACTAATATCGTGTCTCTTTTTCTCTCTTCCATCTAGTTTGGAAGACGCCGTCTCGGATACTTGTAGCGTTCATCCGCCCGTTAATTCCCTTGTTATTTTCTCCCCCCTGCCTCGCCAAGTTGCTCGTGTTATTTTCCCTCTAGAGAATCAGTTATTGTTTTGCCCCAGCGTGGCCGAGGCCACATGTTCCACTACATATTCTTTTCAACACGGTAAGAATTTATTTACATATTAAGTACAGACACATAGTCTGCTAACTACATCACACATACTTCAGGTTTTAACACACACACCTCATAACCCAGGTCCCGACCTGCTGACACCACATTTCCACCGTTCATTGTTTGTATGCCTTGTACATTTTTCGTATTGTTGAATTTGTCTCTGTTTGTAAAAAAAATAAATACATGCTTGTTTTAGCGTTTAAACTGTTGGACTGTTTCACTCTCTTATTTGGGTCCCGTTCCTCTGTTCCCATAACAGTAATATCTGTTTTTAGTTTGTGTAATGTAATGTAATATCTGTTTTTAGTTTGTGTAATGTAATGTAATATCTGTTTTTAGTTTGTGTAATATAATGTAATATCTGTTTTTAGTTTGTGTAGTGTAATGTTATCTGTTTTTAGTTTGTGTAATGTAATGTAATATCTGTTTTTAGTTTGTGTAATGTAATGTAATATCTGTTTTTAGTTTGTGTAATGTAATATCTGTTTTTAGTTTGTGTAATGTAATGTAATATCTGTTTTTAGTTTGTGTAATGTAATGTAATATCTGTTTTTAGTTTGTGTAATGTAATGTAATATCTGTTTTTAGTTTGTGTAATGTAATGTTATCTGTTTTTAGTTTGTGTAATGTAATGTAATATCTGTTTTTAGTTTGTGTAATGTAATGCAATATCTGTTTTTAGTTTGCACATAATATGGGAACTTTTATCCATATGGTTGAGCCTTTTAGGAATTGCACCCCCAACCCAAGCAGATTGCAGATCACTCTCTCTATATGGAGGTAAAAAAGAAAATATGGTAAAAATAATTGGCATAAAAAGGGCACTTTTTTATGAGGCACAAAAGGGCAGGTGCTTGTGCACCCATTGGGCTCTATGTGTGCATGTGCCTGCTCGCTGTGCCCTTGAGCAAGGCACCTCAGCTTTAACCGCTCCAGTGTTAGCTGCTCAGGGGCCAGTAGTAGAGTGCCTGACCATAGTGTCTTTATACCTGTATCACTGGACATATAAATCCATATTAAATCAAATCAAATTGATTTGTAAAGCCCGAAATCACAAGTTAATGTCCCCATGGGCCGGACAAGTCTTCTTTAAACTATTCAAGAAGAAACATCCCAATAAATCAAGAACAAAAAACCCACCATGAAATCCAAAATAAATGTAAAATAAATAAATGCAACACTCCCAGACATACCCCAGCAAAGGTAAGGAAAAACCTAGCAATAGGAAAAAAGCACCACAGCCGATGTGGAGGAGAGAAACCTTAGAAGGGCCGTTCAAGGGGGGATCCCCCTTCTTGGATGTCGGTGATAATAGTGTTGCTATGGATGGGTGGAGAATAAAACAGGCGAATAGTTGGTATGTATGTACATATACCTATACGTGTAATACAACACAAATATGTGCATGCAATAGCAACTGGGGTACATAAGAATATTTTTGATACATTTAAATATATTACAAGTCTGTACATGTGATTAGCATTATACTCAGTAGAACAAATTTATATATCTTATACCCAGCTTAATCACTATATTAATATGACTATTGCACTTTACTGTTACATTTGCAGTGAGGTTGGATGCCACCCTTATTTTCATTGTAATGTACTTATGCTGTATGATGACAATACATTTCAATGTAATCTAATCTAACTGGTACTATGATCTGAATGATGGTCCTAGAGGTCAGTGATTTGATGCTCTTTTGGTGTTTTGGCGATGGTGGCATAAGAGAGTGCTCTGTTAACGTAAGAGAGTGCCGTCTTAACAGGTCGTGGGAAATCTCCCATATAGGCATTGGATTGGGTGGAGAGCTGGTGACTGCATGGGAATGCCCTTGTATGCCCTGTGTATGGGGACATGTCACCCATATAGAAACACACCTCTTCAATCAATATCTGAGATGCAAATAAATAAATAACCTTCTTAATAAATATTATATTTATATTGTAGTGGATTCTATAGAGACATAATTCCCCATGGTATTGTTTTGATGTGTTGATGGGGCACTGTCACTTTAAGGAGGTTGGTTTTGGGTTGGGCTGAGAGGAGATCGACACCCTGTGTGGGGTTTCATTGATAAATGTTTGATTACTACGAGCTGTCAGAAGCTAGCCCGGCATAGTTCTGACAGCTGTCACTTGTGCTACTGCGAAATAAATGACATACGGCTTTGTGTTGTCAACTGATAGAAATTGTGCGTTTCTCTATTCCGATGATTTCTACAATATAATATATAATAAATAACTGTCTTTTACTAGTACCTTACTACTATGTACTATGTTACTATCCGTATACTACTACCTACCATGCTAATATGTCTATTATACTATGCACTCAGGGTGTAACACTCAAGTTCAACACTATTTGACGAACAATGCCACTGACCATAAGCTGCCAGAGATGCACATATCCTGCTGACCAGAAAACCACAAACTTTTCTGATAGTGGGGTGCCTGGACACTCAGTCATTTAAAATGTATATGCGAAAGTTTAGTTTTCACTTCTAATTTGAAGATAAGGATCTATAGAACAATTTTGGCTTGAGTGTCAAGGAACCAGTTGAATTTAATAAAAATGTATCCAAAATGGCCACAATCGAAATCATGAATTCCTTAAAAACGTCTTAATGTTCACACAATTGCTGTGTAATATAATTTTGTATTGCTATTTTAAGTTAATACTGTGTGAGGAATCAACTGGAGTTCAAATATTGATGTTTTGAATATTTTGGTATGGCAAAAATCAAAGATGGCTGCAATTTCTGTATTTATTTCGAATTACGCTTCATAACTTTTATTCTATTGAACCTAGAATGGTGATGTTGGTGCCTGTACCTAGGTTTTCATGAATGAGTAATTGAATACAAATTAAATAAACAAGATTGGAGCATATCTTATATGACATTTCACACAATGAGACAATAAATATGTGGAGAACTAGAGTTAGATATGAGAACTGTAAACAACAGTTGATTGTGAAGAACAAACAATGATTGTGAAGAACGTCCTCATCTCAAGAAAGGATCTGCATCTCAGCACCAATGTCAACGCCATGCCAAAGACCTGATGGAGGTGTTGCTGAGCAATGGGAATCCCGTTGAGGAGGGCAGTAAAGACCTGGTTACATTAAACAATAAGGTGTGTGAGTCTGCGGCTGCTGCCGTAGCTGTCCATCAACTCGAGTCTACGGGACAAGAGCAGTACAACAATTTCAGGAAGAGTGCTTGAATCAAATGACAGACTTCTGACAGCACCGATCAAGTGAAATAACTTACTGTTGTTCCATGAGAAGAAAACACAGAAGAAGACAGCAAATAAGCTGAGAATGCAGCACTTCAAACATCATGCATAGCTCTAGGGAAAGCTTTTATTGTGCTAGACACAATACACGTCAAGTAGAGATATTTCTGTTGACGAGCAGTTAGTTGCGCCATGTGTAACAAGACCCACCTGTTCTCCCTTGCCTTCAACCCCCCCCACCCATAACCCCCCCCCCTCCAACCTGATTGATGTCTGTCTCCAGTCTTTTTTGTGCTATCATGCTGTCTCATGTTCCTTTTGTTTTGTTTCTTTGTTGTTTCTTTGTTTTTGTTTCTTTGCTTTTGTTTCTTTGTTTGTACTCTTGCTTGTAAGTTGTTAACAGATGGACAGTTCCCAGATGACAAGGATGTCTACATCACTGCAGGTGATCAAGTCCACCATGTTGGAAACAGTCCACCAATGGATCAATGCAACCATGAGGAAGCTGACACTCGTTTCCTATAATACATCTCCTCTGCGCCCTCCAAACATCATCACTTGGGAGGGTGCATACTGGAGATACAGATGTTTGTCGTAATCCTTCTGACTAATTTCCATCACATAAAGCCACTAACAGATACACACCCACTCAGGGACATGCACAGGACTTTAGAGGGGCAGCTGCTCAAAGGCTGAAAAGGGCACTATACCCGTGTGTGTTTTAACCAAGCGTGCGTAGCGCACAAGCCCGATTTTTAAGGGCCCTTTTCGGGCGGGGGGCCCCCTTTTTATGCTTTTTGGGGGGTTTTGATGATCAAATATTGAATATTGAACTATAATAATCAGTGCAGGAGCTCACTTATCCTTGAAAGACACTTTTATCACTGACTTAAAAGGCCCATACATCTCCATAAATGTTAAGGGGGGAGGGAATAAGTGCTTACCCTACAGACCCCAAGAAGTGCTGTATATTCTGTATTGTTTAATATAAATGTATTTATTATTCCAATCCCGATTTGTATTTGAGATTCCCAAATCCCATCGGACACAGCGGTTTCTATCATCATCATCATCATCATCATCACCACCCACGCTATGCATAAAATATATAGGTCCGTGGAGAGGCACGCTGAGGAGGCCGTGCAAACTGCAATGGAATACGGGGCATCTCTCTCTCTTTACCTAATATTTTGATTCTATCCTGACATTTTTCAGTTGGAAGGGCAGTCTATATGCGTAACAAAATTATATATATTTTTTTTTCAAAAAGGGCACTTTTTTTTACGAGGCTCAAAAAGGCAGGTGCTCAAGCACCCCTTGGGCTCTATGTGTGCACGTGCCTGCTCTCAGGTGATAACTCGAACCGTGGGGGTAACGCTTTGTCGTGTGGCACTGAAAGGGTTAACCTTCTGTATTGTCGCAGTGAAAGGGTTAACCATTTTGGTAGTGCGGTAGTGAAAGGGTTAAGTGTAGAATTGAGGAAAAGACTAGGAAACAGAATAAATTGTCAGGTTTTCAAAGAAGACTGAGTATGTTTGAGTAGTACACTATAGACTGTTGTTTTGAATTAGATATAGCGTTAAGTGTTGATTTTCAGCGAAGTTAGTTTAGCAAAATGTATCACATTATTTCCATTTGAATCAAAGATGTAAGTAATTACAGTATAATCATCATCATTAATCCTTTCAGGTGTACGATCACTCCAGTGTGATTAGAATTTTGAGGGGCGACAGTGGCTCGGGAGGTAGAGCAGTCGTCTGGTAATCCAGAGGTTGAATGAATGAATGAATGAATGAATGAATGAATGAATGAATGAATTAATGAAAACGTTATTTAACAGATTGCAGAATGGGTACAATACAGTACAGCTCAATACACAATTGTTAAGGGGATGCAGACCAGAGAAAGACGTTCGTCTTGTTTACATCAGGGTCCCCCATTTTCAATTCATAGTGACATTTATGACATACACAACATACATAACATTTATGGCATAGGGACATACATGACATACAGGTATTTAGTACTGTTACATTTGTGACATATACGATATGCAAATATACAGTACTGTTACCCATAGATCCTGACAGAGTATATGATGGGGAGGGGACTGTACATTTGGAGGGGGTGGGTGGGTGGGAGAGAAATATACATACGGTGGGGAGAGAATATACATACGTGGGGAGGAGACTGTACATTAGGAGGGGGTGGGTTCCCTGTTCTGAGTGAGTGAGTGAGTGAGTGAGTGAGTGAGTGAGTGAGTGAGTGAGTGAGTGAGTGAGTGAGTGAGTGAGTGAGTGAGTGAGTGAGTGAGTGAGTGAGTGAGTGAGTGAGTGAGTGTGTGTGTGTGTGTGTGTGTGTGTGTGTGTGTGTGTGTGTGTGTGTGTGTGTGTGTGTGTGCGCGTGTGTGTGTGTGTGTGTGTGGAATAGGGGAGGCATGATTTCTCTACAACTCTATGTAGTTACATTTTCTATTAAACAATTTAGTATTCTCGGAAATGATCAGCTGAATCTAATTCACACATAATCTAGTGTTGTTTTTCAGCGAAGTTAGTTTAGCAAAATGTTTCACATTATTTCCATTTTAATCAATGATGTAAGTAATTATAATCATCATTATTAATCCTTTCAGGTGTACGATCACTCCAGTCGAATTTTGAGTACACTCAGGGAGGCAGAGACAGATAGAGAGAGGGGGAGAGAGAGAGAGGGGGGGAGAGAGAGAGAGAGAGAGAGAGAGAGAGAGAGAGAGAGAGAGAGATAGAGAGAGAGGGGGGGGGGGGGGGGAGAGAGAGGGGGGAGGGGAGAGAGAGCGAGTGGTAGAATTATAAGATAGGATCCCAAAAACGTACCTGAAAGGTAAATTGATATAATCAGAATATTTTCAACAATGCTACTGTTATAGGGACATTAAGCTATACACTTGGGTCAATGAGGTCAGATGCACATAATGTGGTACAAATCGGCTTTGTGTCAAATATGTTGCACATTAATGTGCATTTAACTATTTGTCCAGTAGATGTCAGTCTATATCCTCATGAGAAGAGGAGCCTCTCTGCTGTGTATGTATGGAATAGTTATTAGTATTTGTTTGTTTTGCTCTTTATTCATATACATGTAGTCCCCACCTGTCTGAAGAAGTCCACCATCATCCCTGTACCCAAAAAATCTACGCCCGCTTGCCTCAACGACTACCGCCCTGTAGCCCTCACCTCCATAGCCATGAAGTGCTTTGAGAAGCTAGTGAAGGGCTACATCTGTTCCTCCCTCCCCATCAACCTGGACCCTCTGCAATTTGCATATCGCCCCAACAGGTCCACGGAGGACGCCATAGCCCATGTGCTGCACACAGCAGCATCACACCTGGACAAGAGGCAGGGGAACTATGTGAGAATGCTGTTCATCGACTACAGCTCAGCATTCAATACCATAGTCCCCTCCAAAC
Source organism: Notolepis coatsorum (assembly GCF_963971535.1). Lineage (NCBI taxonomy): Eukaryota > Metazoa > Chordata > Actinopteri > Aulopiformes > Paralepididae > Notolepis > Notolepis coatsorum. Next base: position 80,644,038 of record NC_140179.1, on the reverse strand, counting down.
TCATAGCCAAGCTCAGGGACCTGGGCTTGAACTATGACCTCTGCCAGTGGGTCTTGGACTTCCTGACGGGCAGACCCCAGGTGGTAAGAGCCGGCAACTGCACCTCCTCATCCATCACGCTCAACATAGGGGCCCCCCAGGGCTGTGTTCTGAGCCCCCTCCTCTACTCCCTGTACACACATGACTGCGTAGCACAGCGGAACAACAACACCATCATCAAATTTGCTGATGACACAGTAGTGGTGGGCCTGATCTCTGCCAACGACGAAAGGGCCTACCTGGAAGAGGTAGAGAACCTGTCACAGTGGTGTCAGGAGAACTGCCTCTCCCTGAACGTCAGCAAAACAAAAGAGATGATTGTGGACTTCAGGAGGTCGGGGGTCAAGGACTACAGCCCCCTCAGCATCGACGGGGCACCGGTTGAGAGAGTGAACAGTTTCAAGTACCTCGGAGCCCACATATCCGAGGACTTGACATGGACCACACACATTGACAGTGTTGTGAAGAAGGCACGACAACGCCTCTACTTCCTCAGGCGCCTAAGGAAGTTCCAAGTCAGTCAGAAGATCCTTAGGAACTTCTACTCATGTACAATAGAGAGCATCCTGACCGGCAACATCACCTCCTGGTTTGGGAATAGCACTGCACAAGACCGTAGCAGACTACAAAGAGTGACACGTTCAGCCGAACGCACAATTGGAGGGGGGCTTCCCACCCTCCAGAACATTTACAACAAGCGGTGCAAGGGGAAGGCTAAGAGAATTATTAAGGACTCGAGCCACCCGAACAACTGCCTCTTTGAACTGCTGCGGTCAGGCAAGCGATACCGGAGTCTTAAGGCGAGCACAGAAAGACTCAGAAGAAGCTTCTATCCCCAGGCCATCAGGCTGCTAAACGAACAATAAACACTATGCAACAACCATCAAATGCACACAGCACACACACCCACACGCACACACTCACTCAAACAAACAACACACTGCAGCACCCACTCTCCACACTTTAGATCACACAAACACACTTTACACTTTATATTTATTGATAAAGGATTTGCACTACAACTCGTACACCTACTGTGAATTGTACCTAAATTGCACCTCGTCCCATTTCTGCCTTGCACTATATAGTATTGTATATTAGTACACTGCACAGTATTGTATATTGTATGGTAACTACGTCTATTCTGCATCGAACATTGTACATATGTCTAAACTGAACACTGTGACCTAATTTTTTTACTTCTAATTTTACTATGTTATTTTATTTCATACTTATCTTGTCTTGCACAGTCTCTGGAGCGTAACAGTAAGAAGCATTTTGTATAAAAGTATTCTGTACTTCTGTATGACAAATATTAAAGAAACTTGAAACTTGAGTTGTCTTATTATACATTTATGTAATGGTGTATGTATCTGTGTATCTAATGTTAGTATAAATAAATCGAAACAATCAATCAAAAAAATTCATTATAATGTTTTATCATTATCATCATCATCATCATCATCATCATCATCATCATCATCATCATCATCATCATCATCATCATCATCATTATTTCTTGATGTTCTTGTGTCCTTATGTTAGAACCCCTCACTGCTCAAGCTGGTAGCCTACTGTTTTTAGGGCTGCATTGCATAGAGGCCCATCTGTGTGTCAAGTTTTGTTTTTGTTTTGTTTTTATTAAGGATCCCCATTAGCTGGTGCCGTGGCTCCCAGCTAGTCTTTCTGGGGTCCACACAACATAATACATAAAACAATTAATGCATAGATCCATACAAGTCAAGTCAAGTCAAGTCAAGTCAAGTCGAGCCGAGTCAAATCGAGTCGAAATCACGTCAAGTCAAGTCACGTGTTCCTTTATTAACCTTTTCACTACCACACTACAGAAGGTTCTATTTCATTATGGCTTACGCTCAGCATCAGTTGCATAATTATCTCGCTTCAGTGGATATGCACTGAATACATTTCAAAATGTACCTTTACATACCAACATCCGTCTGACCACACCCCCATCTGCTGCCTACATAAGCAGGGGTGGGGCCACACACTCATCTCCTTCTCAAATTTCATCCACAAGGAAGTGCCTGTTATATACCCACTTGACGTGGAGAAAATATTTAGTCTGAGGAAAGGAAAACAGAAGAACAAGGAGATACGTTGACATTATATATTTATTTTTTCTCTCACTATTTTCGAGAAAATACGGCGATATTGTCTTTGTCACTGGAGTGTCTGGAAGATGATGATCATTCTGTGTGACCTCCACCGGCTTTTCGTATTAGGGGCTCGCGCCGCTGACATGCTCCCCAACTGCAGTCCTCCTTGCTGCGGCTGGATGGGTTTGGCCCTCCGGCCATGCAGCTGGACTGTGGGAAGCACCGACTGTTGTGAGGAAGCGGTGGCTTCCAGGGTGGGGTAAGTACTGTTTTGCTTGCAAGCTCTGGTTGTCTGTTGATGCTGTGGGGGTTAGCTGACAATTTTACGAACGCCGGCCCCAGACTGGGGTCCTCTGCTCGGCTTCTTAAGCGGCGGATGGAGGATCTTGGTCTGAAGCCCATGATGGTCAACTAGTGGGCCGCGACAGAGGCCTGGTTAAAACCTGGGATTCTCTGGACAAGCGGATGCTTCTCTGTCCCGTGCAGGCCCCATCTTTCACTTGAGTGGAAGTACACCCTAAACGAGGAAATGTGGGCATGGATGTTCGTTATCGGAAGATCCATGTTCAAGTCGGCTGCAGCCCAGATGGGACTTGTGCCGGCTTCGCCGTATGTCTGGTAAAATCACTGTTGTAAACTGTGTTGACATTTCTTTTTCTCTTCTCTCTTAAAGATGAGGAGGGTTTCAGACGGCGGCCTGTCTGAAGTGTGGCTTGTTATGTCGTTACAGGTACAGTTCAGGTGATAGCTGCTTAGCTTGCGTGCTAGTTGTGGCCTACCTGTTAGCCAGTCAGCTGTTAGCTGCGGCGCTAGCCCGTTGTGTCACTAGGCTAGGAAACATTAGCTTGTTGCTATCAGTCGAGAGCGGCTGTTAGCTTAATGCTACACTGTTGAACGTTGCTATGACTATAACATGCCTTAAAACACTCTGACTACGACGTCATCTTTGACAGAGGATGTTAGTCGAACCTACACCGCGAGCCCTGCCAGCGAGGACTGCGTCAACATGGAGAAACGTAGCGGCTGGGTGGCGCAGAGACGTTACCCTCGTCGCTAACACAGGAGATGCCGTGTTCGACTTCGGTGTCCCGTTAACCAGATTGCAGTTCTCTCGGCCTGCGCTCAGGGTAGGAGTCCCGACCGGACTTTAAACACTTCTTCTTTCCTTCCCTTCTAAATGTTTTGTAATAACGATGTTTTCCAAAACGTGTGTTGCTGCAATACATTGAGGATACGACGCGTGTTGTGTGTGAATTGTCTTGTCACTGGTATAGCTTCTCTCTCCATAGAATCAGCGTTGTTGTTTACATGTGTAAAAATGATCTGGTTAGTTGTGACGAGAGCATGTGTGTTCATGTAACGTTTGTAACGTGGGTGAACTCACAACTAAGGGGGTTAATTAACCTGTGAAGCTATGCTTAGTGACATGTGATTGAGGAATGAATTCTTTCTCAGCCTGTGATGACAATGAACAGTGTGTTCACATATTAACAGGGTTACCTGTTCAACTTGGTCGTATCAAGGGTAAGGTAGGAGAGGTGACCCCCCCGGTTTCCCTGGGGCTTCCCCCCCTCCTCTCAGACATGTTGATTACAATATTGTGTCACTGTGTTTGTGGGGATATGATGTAACCCTCAGCTTAATTGCTGGGGTTGTGCTTTCCGCTTGAGAAACGATTTTTTTCCTAAAGAAAAGATTATTTGGTCACTTATCATGTGTGCTTAGCAAGGCCTGTGGCTAATACATAATCGGGGATTCTGTCTTCTCTCGTTATGAAAAATGGCGTTCCTCTGTAGTAGGAGTGTACTGTGCCATTTTTTGTTGTGATGAAGGGTTGTGTGTGTCTTTGTGATCTACAACTGGGTTAGGCTTGGCCCACAGAAGCACATATGTAAGTCTGGACCGGGGCTCTTAAAGGGGCCCTCTCTGTTCTGTGTTTTTTCCTTGGTAAAACTCAGGTAGCAGGATTAGTACATGAGCTATGTGAGGCTGTTAGATGCCTCATGTAGCATGCTATGACTGTGTCATGCTCTATTTGTCATTACATCATATTATGGGTGAGGGGTCGTAAAGGGGTGAAATGGTAAACCTTTCCTTCCCTTTTCTGATTGGTCAGGGGTTAAAACCACCTGTCTTTCAGGGTTCCTGTCACGTTGCTGTTTGGCATGTTACAGGGTAAGGGGGGGGGGGGGGGGAGATTTCTGGTCCCACGCCCTGAAAGATTGGGCGTGTGCACCGTGGAAATTCCCCCGCCATAGAGTACGTCACTGAGCGCGTCTCTATTAGTAGGACTTACGTGGGTTGTTCAGGTCCATGTTATGGATCTGTTTCAGGGAGTTGTCAGAGCTCCTCTTCACGAAGCTCCTCCTCGGGGAGAAGTGCCTTCTGTGAGTTCGGACTCTCCTTCCCTGTGAGGGAGCCTCCTCAGAGTTTCAGAGCCTCCTCCTCAGATTGTCAAGGTGAGTAGAACTTCAAAAAGGAGTTCTGCTCTATTGTATGTGTATTCGATTCAATTCGATTATTGAGTGTGTATTGGTTCAGTGCCTCCTCCTCGGAGAGCCCTAACCCAAGTGTTACATAGCTCAATGTTGCAATATTTCTTTTCAATCTATACAGCTCGCGTGGGAAGTCTCTCTGGGGATTCCCGTCTCCTCCCTGTGGAGAGGGTGGTGGGATGTAAAAATGAAAATAATTTTTACCCTCAGCCGCGTCACGTGGGATTCATGTCAGTCTGTGTTTCTTTCTTTTTTAAATAAAAAGAGGAAAGAACATGAAGCACGACGGCTCCTTGTCGTTCTCCCAGGCGACTTGGAGGAACAATGTCTGGTGTCTTGTTAGACTATCCATTGATGTGTTTGGGTCTCGACGCGTATGTAAGTGCTGGCTCTGGGTGTTTCTGATGGGAATCACGCATGAGGCTGGTGCGCCTTGGTTGCTTGTTATTAAAACAGCGTTTTTATAGGGCAACTGGGATGGAGTTTTGTCTCTTCCGAGCGCCAGTTTACTAGGTTGTCTCGATGAATTCTCGTTCATATCTCAGGGATGTTAACGGAATAGATCAGTAGAGGGGTCTCACGCCCTTGGGGTGGGCCACTGAGCGCGGTACAAATGGGACCGTCTGGGTGGTGCCCTCTTTTCATGTTTTAGATCGACACACATACCTACCCCCTCTCCTGGAGTGGGCATGTCGGCGTGGTTAGGGCACGGGACTGGTTCTGGTCACGCTGGTCCAGGTCAGGCCCGGGTGTCACAGGGTTAGGCGTTATGGAGACCCTTTGTCGGGTACATGTTGTACTCTGCACTATTGTAATGGCTTACGGCCATACCAACCTGAACACGCCCGATCTCGTCCGATCTCGGAAGCTAAGCAGGTTCGGTCCTGGTTAGTACCTGGTTGGGAGACCGCCTGGGAATACCAAGTGCAGTACGCTTAGGGCTGGTTCTCCATTCTTTTCTCTCCTCTCTCACGCGTGGCGAAGAGGGGGCTGTTGGGGTGGTCTTTTGGACCTCCTCTGGTAACCCTGTGTGCTTCCTGAGCCGCCGGGCCCGGTCCGGAGTAATGTTTCGTCGCCCGTAGGCCTGAAATAACCCTTTTTTGAAAACTGAAACACTTGTACTGCGGTATAGCCAGTGTATACCCGCAGGTGTGTTTTGGAGTTTTTTCTTGATGGGTTATAGGAACAACCACCGCATGTGGTACCAAAAGGGTGGTTGATTCCGTGGTGTGTTGGAGCAGAGTCAACTCCCGGGTTACCCGGTTGAGTGTGCCCCTGCACGTTCATGACGTCTGCCAATCGTGTCAGCCTTCTCTGCCTCGACCCCTCTGGGTCGGGGTTTTTTGGTGGAGGCTTTGTCATGGTGTGCAACAATGCCAGCATACGCCCCTTCCGCCGGGGGGGCTGTTTTCAGTTGACCCCTTTGGCGCCTGTCTCGTCCGCAGTGCTCCAGGCTCAGGTTACAGCCTGCTGCCTGGTTTCCCCGGTGCGCTGCCTGCTTCCGTTGGTTAACCTTTTTTGAGTCCTTTCCGGCCATGTTGACTGCCTGTGTTACAGGGTCAGTGTGCCAGGCGGTGTACTATTGGGGGGAATGGGCCCGCTCTTGGAGGGGCCCTGTCCGAATACGCTGGCGATGTGGGGGGCGGTGTCACTGAGTGACCGCCTGGTGTGGTCTTGATGCCTGGCGTCATTGACCTCTCCGGGCCCCCCTTTTTTCCAGGGGATCCAGTCCCTTCAGTGGGTCTGGGTCTTCCTTCGCGCTCCGCTGCTACGGCCTTGCCACGGGGTTGAGTTTGCTCTTGACCCCGTGATTTTGGGGGCAGTAACGAGGGTTGTTCCTTCCGTTCGTTCCCTGGTGGCATGCGGGTTGTGCGTGTGCGTAGTCGTGGGGTCAAGCCACGATCTGCTCACCCTGTGCGTTGAGTTGCTTGAGTTCCTCTTTGCACGGTCGGATCCGTCTCCCTCCCGTAAGCCTCCAATAGGGAGGGTATCCTCCATTAGGGAGGGTCGGGGGCTCGGTCCTCCCCGGTCTGATGGTTGTGGGGGGCCTCAGCGGGGTACATTTGTCGAGCTATGGCTCCCGCTCAGCTCCTGTTATGCAACTGATGCTGAGCGTAAGCCATAATGAAATAGAACGTAAGGTTATGTATATAACCAAGTTCTATGAATTATGGTGACGCTCAGCATCAGGACGCCGCTGCGGCCCTTGATCTTTCATTGTGGTGAAATTTGTTGGGAAGGAGATGAGTGTGTGGCCCCACCCCTGTGTTATGGTTTCAAACCGACCCCAATCGCACAACACAAGACAGGTATTAGAGTAAGCCAAAACAGGGCAATATTTATTAAATAACAAAAAGCGGCACAGTCCCTTTAAGGGAGAACACAAAAACACAAGAGTCCATGAAATACGAAACTGCGGCACTGTGCCTTTAACAGGCGAACAGGCTAAGGGACCAGGGCTAAGGGCCAGGGCTAAAGGCCAGGGCTAAGTGTCAGGGCCAGGACCAGAGCTAAGGGCCAGGGCTAAGTGTCAGGGCCAGGACCAGAGCTAAGGGCCAGGGCTAAGTGTCAGGGCCAGGACCAGAGCTAAGGGCCAGGGCTAAGTGTCAGGGCCAGGACCAGGGCAAGTGTCAGGGCTAAGTGTCAGGGCCAGGACCGCTTACAGGGATGAGGACAGGGTTACGACGGCGGAGGCCTGGCACGGGGACAGGGGCCAGACAGCGGAGGCCGGGCACGGAGATCCTCCTCCCCGTCCCTACACCGAGTAGGGCTCTGCTGCTCAGGAAGGAATCATCCTCCTCCTCCTCGGATGCTGCAGACGGGCAGCGCAGAACAAAGGGGGTCCGAGGGGAAACGGGATGGGCACACGCCATCCTCCCGTGGAATAATAGGGAGCGACGGCGAGCCTGGGTCCGAGGGGAAACGGGATGGGCACACGCCATCCTCCCGTGGAATAATAGGGAGCGACGACGAGCCTGGGTCCGAGGGGAAACGGGATGGGCACACGCCATCCTCCCGTGGAATAATAGGGAGCGACGACGAGGCGGGGTCCGAGGGGAACGGGATGAGCACACGCCGTCCTCCCGTGGAATCGGGAGCGATGGCGAGCCGGCTTGACGTCTGGAGTGGGAACACTGGAAACCCCCCGTAGAGAATTAGAGAGCGAAGGCGGTGTCCCACTCCAGGCAAACGGCGACAGGTGGTGATGGCTGGCACGTCGTCTCACGCCGGAGACGTGGCAGGTGATGGTAACGTACAGAATACAGAACGAACACAGAGTCCAGAACACAGAACGACCCGACAAGGACTGGAGGGGAGTCTGCAACCTAAGTACTCTCCCGACCTGATTGCAAACTCCCAACAGGTGCGTGAAGGTAGAGGAACAAGAATGTCCAAGGGTGGGGGCTGGTGAAGAGTAGGAGACAGGGAAAAGTTCTCGCAAGGGTGGGGGCTGGTGAAGAGAGGAGACATGGAAAAGGGGTCCAGGGACAGGCGAATCCTCACAGTACCCCCCCCCCCCCCTCCACAGACGGCTCCCAGACGTCAAAAGGGACCGTCCGGGAACGGGCAGGACAGGGGGCCGGGAGAACACAGGGAGAGTCCGGGGGAAAAAAAAGTCAGGACGGACAAGGCCGGGACGAGCGACACCGGAGCAGGGGAGCGGCGACAGGAACCCAGGAGGGGCAGAGGAACAGGGCCGGAGAAGGGAGAGAAAAAAAACTAGACAGCGGGGCAGGGGACATGACAGAGCAACCAAACAAAAAAAATGGGCCATGCTAGCAGGGGAAGCTACACCTAAAGTGGGGCTAGCAGAGGGACAGGGTAGCTGCCAGGGCATTGCTAGCTACAGGGCCTATGCTAGCTGTACTGCTACATTAACATAGAGGCTGCACTAGCTGCCGGAGCTAGGCTAGCAGACAGGGCTGGACTAGCATGAGAACACATGGGGTAGCTGCAGGGGCTAAGCTAGCAGACGGCTGGACTAGCTGAGGAAGCCGGTTAGCTGCAGGGGCTAAGCAGGCAGACGGCTGGACTAGCTGAGGAGAACAAGCTAGCTGAAAGGACAGTCCTAGCTGTGGGGAACAGGGTAGCTATCAGGGGAGCTAACGAGGCTACCAGGGGAGCTAACAGGGGAGCTAACAGGCTACCAGGGGAGCTAACAGGGGAGCTAACAGGGGACTCTCTAATACACTGTCTGTGCTGGCTGGGGTCGTCGACTGGTCGGGTCGTACTGTTAGGGTTTGAAACCGACCCCAATCGCACAACACAAGACAGGTATTAGAGTAAGCCAAAACAGGGCAATATTTATTAAATAACAAAAAGCGGCACAGTCCCTTTAAGGGAGAACACAAAAACACAAGAGTCCATGAAATACGAAACTGCGGCACTGTGCCTTTAACAGGCGAACAGGCTAAGGGACCAGGGCTTACAGGGATGAGGATAGGGTTACGACGGCGGAGGCCTGGCACGGGGACAGGGGCCCGACAGCGGAGGCCGGGCACGGAGATCCTCCTCCCCGTCCCTACACCGAGTAGGGCTCTGCTGCTCAGGAAGGAATCCTCCTCCTCCTCCTCGGATGCTGCAGACGGGCAGCGCAGAACAAAGGGGGTCCGAGGGGAAACGGGATGGGCACACGCCATCCTCCCGTGGAATAATAGGGAGCGACGGCGAGCCTGGGTCCGAGGGGAAACGGGATGGGCACACGCCATCCTCCCGTGGAATAATAGGGAGCGACGACGAGCCTGGGTCCGAGGGGAAACGGGATGGGCACACGCCATCCTCCCGTGGAATAATAGGGAGCGACGACGAGCCGGGGTCCGAGGGGAACGGGATGAGCACACGCCGTCCTCCCGTGGAATCGCTGGTGAAGAGAGGAGACATGGAAAAGGGGTCCAGGGACAGGCGAATCCTCACACCCTGCTTATGTAGGCAGCAGATGGGGGTGTGGTCAGACGGATGTTGGTATGTAAAGGTACATTTAGAAATGTATTCAGTGCATATCCACTGAAGCGAGATATATGCAACTGATGCTGAGCGTCACCATAATTCATAGAACTTGGTTATATACATAACCTTACGTTAACCTTTCACTACCACACTAGACAGTTAACCGTCTGTAGTGTGGTTAGTGAAAGAATTAACCTTCTGTAATGTGGTAGTGAAAGGTTAACCGTCTGTAGTGTGGTAGTGAAAGGTTAACCTTCTGTAATGTGGTAGTGAAAGAATTAACCTTCTGTAGTGTGGTAGTGAAAGGTTAACCTTCTGTAGTGTGGTAGTGAAAGGTTAACCTTCTGTAATGTGGTAGTGAAAGGTTAACCTTCTGTAGTGTGGTAGTGAAAGGTTAACCTTCTGTAATGTGGTAGTGAAAGGTTAACCTTCTGTAATGTGGTAGTGAAAGGTTAACAGTCTGTAGTGTGGTAGTGAAAGGGTTAACCTTCTGTAGTGTGGTAGTGAAAGGGTGAACCTTCTGTAGTGTGGCAGTGAAAGGGTTAACCCTCTGGTATTGTGGCAGTGAAAGCGTTAACCCCCTTGGGGAAATCCAGGTGTCATAGCAGTCTGGGGGAGGGGAGGTAATGTAACCGTTCTATATGGTGTTCTTTCATTCTTTCATTCAACGCATTGGTACAGTACACCATTACATAAATGTATAATAAGACAACTAGTACTATGTATATGAATAAAGAGCTAAACAAACAAATACTAATAACTATTCCATACATACACAGCAGAGAGGCTCCTCTTCTCATGAGGATATAGACTGACATCTACTGGACAAATAGTTAAATGCACATTAATGTGCAACACAAAGCCGATTTGTACCACATTCTGTGCATCGGACCTGTCAGAGAGGAGGATGAAGCTGGATGATACAGTGGGAAACCCCTCCGCCCCCTATATGAGGAGCTAGCCATGCTGAGGTACACTTGACTTGACCTACTTAAAAATATATATAAACAGTACTGTATATTTGTAGATCTGGTATGTCATAAATGTCTGGATGTAACAATACTATATCTAATGTCATGTATGTCAAAAAATGACTTAGGCAATTATGCTATGAGGCTAACGATATATGACATACATGACATTAGCTAGATAGTACTGTTACATCCAGACATTTATGACATACCAGATCTACAAATATACAGTACTGTTTAAGAGTACAACGCCTGTCACATAGACCCTGGCGTTGGAAACTCTGATTAAGAGACAGAGTTTCTAAAAAGAGAGTATATATATTTGAAGGGGAAGAAACTGTACATTGGAGGGGGTTGGGTTTGGACATTTACGGTGGCCAGTTTCGAATGGCAGCCTCCCGTAGGTGCTCTTTGAGAGCGGTTTTGAATACGTCACTTACCCTGAAGCCATGTATGATCATGTAGAGTAATTAGCCCATAATAATAACAAGTCTCATGTAGCTTGGAACTGGAGGCTTTGGGCTGGCTGTGCACCATGGGTGAAATTAGGAATGCAAATAATGCTAATATTTATGATATTTTGTTTATTTATTTAAACGGGACAACACAGTAATTCGCATTTCCACAATTGTGACAGAGGGAAACAGAGGGTACAGTAACAGAGGGTACAGTAACAGATGGTACAGTAACAGATGGTAACAGAGGGTACAGTAACAGAGTACAGTAACAGATGGTAACAGAGGGTACAGTAACAGATGGTAACAGAGGGTACAGATGGTAACAGAGGGTACAGTACCAGAGGGTACAGATGGTAACAGAGGGTACAGTAACAGAGGGTACAGTAACAGAGGGTACAGATGGTAACAGATTGTACAGTAACAGATGGTAACAGAGGGTATAGTGGTCGTCTGGTAATCAAAAGGTTCCCGGTTCGATTCCCGCTCCTGTCGAAGTGTCCTTAATCACTAATTGCTCCCGATGAGCAGGTTGGCACCTCGCATGGTCGCCTCCGCCACCGGTGTGTGAATGTGTGAGTGAATGGGTGAATGTGAAGCAGTCCATTCACCATTTACCATAACAATTAAGACAAGGGTCTGATGGACAAAAATAACCAACTTAAATAAAAAATATCAAAGTCTCTCCTTAGCATTATATTTAATAAACCTTTATGAATCTGGCGATATACGATTTGTGACTGCTCCTGCTTGAAATGAGTAACAACAAAAAATTCTCTTTTTGGAACCCTGGTCTATTTGCTACTTACTAATTATGAGTCCTTGCGCTGAGAAAGGAATTCTACCAATCAATGACATCATTGGTAAGTAGCATGTTGTTTATATAGCCCATTTCCTACACAGAGGAAATACAAAGTGCTTTACACAAGTAATAAAATAGATAAATAGAAATATAAGATCATAAAGAGCATTAAAAAAAAAAAAAGATAAATCAAAGTGCAATTTTCAGTGGACTGCGATTTATTTTGTTATCGTCTTTGCGTCTGACCTGAAGATCATGCTAAAAGTATTACAGAGTGTTTTACATATTCAAATGACACACTTCTCTCACACATTTGTAAGGCTGAGACCACTTATCGGTTTATCGATAATTATCAATAACTGTGAAATCGATAAATGGCATCACATATAGATTTTTTTGCATGTGTAATAACAATTGTTGTGACATGTTTTAGTTAAAACATCCCCATTTCATGTAAATTCAGTTGAATTGCAACTCTGCACTGTGCATTCAACATGCAGTGCACTCCTCCATCACATCCAGAGACCAGCGACTATAACATGAGAAGGATCACTGTGGTCGTTTTGAACGGGGACATCTGTAACACTGAAGATGGCGGCAACAACAAAGAATTGCTGCAAAATAAACATACATTTGTTGTTCAAATAATAACTAGGCTATATATATATTATTTTTTACACTAATAAAAATATCGATATTTATCGATCATTTTGTCCCGACTCTTCCAAATGGCATATCTTCTCAGCCTTACACATTTGTAATGTTTTAAATGTCTGGTCTCAGAGGTACCTCAGCAGGCAGTGAGATGTCTGGTCTGAGAGGTACCTCAGCAGGCAGTGAGATGTCTGGTCTCAGAGGTACCTCAGCAGGCAGTGAGATGTCTGGTCTCAGAGGTACCTCAGCGGGCAGTGAGATGTCTGGTCTGAGAGGTACCTCAGCAGGCAGTGAGATGTCTGGTCTGAGAGGTACCTCAGCAGGCAGTGAGATGTCTGGTCTGAGAGGTACCTCAGCGGGCAGTGAGATGTCTGGTCTGAGAGGTACCTCAGCGGGCAGTGAGATGTCTGGTCTCAGAGGTACCGCAGCGGGCAGTGAGTTCAGGAAGGTCTCCAGCGTCGAGAGGTATTCCTCCGGGTGACACCTCAGGTGAGCGGCGTGCACCGACTGCTCCCACCGCCTGCTGTCCACGGCCACGCCCGCCTGGCTCCAGAGGCCCACGATGGACTCCAGGGCGACGGGGTCACAGAGAGCGTCGTCCTCACTGGAGTAGAAGAGCGCCGGGGCAGCGAGGGGGTTGTTCCTGAAGACCTCCAGAGCGTGAGTGTAGTGGTCCGCTGTGCGGGTCTTGAAGAGCCAGAAGAAAAGCATCGCCGCGGTTTTAACCACGGACTCCAGACGAGGGAGCAGAGTCTTGCCGAGACCTGAGCAGCAACACAGGGAGGATAATATATTCCACTTCAAAAGGTTGTACAAATGAAAAGATAAATACACAGTATAGCACAGTTTAGTATAGTATTGCAGTTTAGCATAACAGGATAACGTAGCATAGCATTACAGTATAGGCTAGTAGGAGTATAGTAATATAGTATATACTGTAGCAGCTTAACATAGAATAATAATATATTAAAATTAGGGATGCTCGATATTGGCTTTTTTACTGATACCGATATACCGATATTGTCCAACTCTTAATTTCCGATACCGATATCAACCGCTATCCGATATATGCAGGGTTTCCCCCCCCAAAAAACTGAATAATTTCAGGTAATTAACATTACATATCTCTTGTTGTGGAATTAACACAACATTATGCATACTTTTGACAATAAATAAAATCAGAATTTGTTCTTACTTGCTTGCCTGGGTAAATAAAGGTTATAGAAATGTAAAAAAAAAGAAAAAAAAAGAAAAATATATATATATTTTTTTAAACAGATACCGATATTTTTCGATATCACATTTGAATGCCGATATCGGCCGATAATATCGGTAGGCCGATAATATCGGACATCCCTAATTAAAATATTGTATAATACTGTATACCAATATAATATAGTGTAGTATAAGGCTACGTTTAGACGGAGAGAGTCTGAACAGAAACCGCAAAAGTCGTCTTGCGGTCTCACTTTTAATTTTGCGTTTAGACTATAATAATAATAATAATAATAATAATAATAATAATAATAATAATAATAATAATAATAATAATAATAATAATAATAATAATAATAATAATAATAATAATAATAATAATAATAATAATAATAATAATAATAATAGATTGGATTTTAAGAGAGAAGCGCCTTTCTCAGACTCAAGGACACTGTACAAGGAAAGGATGAAAAAATAAAAAAAAATACATAAAAGATAAAAAATAAATTATGAATATCGGTGTATAGTAACAACAAGAAAAAACAAATAAGATAAAAGAGATAAAAAAGGAAGCAAGGTTCTGTCCAATTGGATGAAGTGGTTGAAATTAACAAACAAAACAAACAACAACAAAACAAAACAACGGAATCTGTGGCTTAAAAAAAAAAGTCAGGGGTGGGCTACTTGGGAGCGGGGCCGTGTTATGTGAAGGCAAGTGTGAACAGGTGGGTTTTTAGCTTGGTTTTGAAGAGGTTGATGGTGTCAGAGCCTCGGATGAGGGGGGAGAGGGAGTTCCACAGTCTGGGGGCAGCTACAGCGAAAGCTCGGTCTCCCAGTGTGGAACGCCTGGTGCGGGGATGGTGAGGAGGTCGGAGTTGGAGGATCGGAGGCCTCGTGCTGGGGTGTAGGGGTGGAGTAGGTTGGTCAGGTAGGAAGGGGCCAACCCGTGCAGGGATTTGTAGGTGAGGAGGAGGATCTTGTAGGGGATTCGGTAGTTGATGGGGAGCCAGTGGAGTTTTTGCAGGGTGGGGGTGATGTGCTGCCAGGGTTTGGTGCGCGTGAGGACCCTCGCAGCAGAGTTTTGGACGTACTGTAAGCGATCCAGAACCTTCTTGGAGGCATGAGTGTTTCCGCTGAGGTGTCGGAGAGTGAGGGGCGGAGGCGGGAGATGGTTCTGAGGTGGAAGAAGGCGGATCTGGTGACAGACTTGACGTGAGGGTGAAATGAGAGGGTTGAGTCCAGTATTACGCCCAGGTTCCTTACCTCTGTGGAGGGGCAGATGGAGTAGCCATCCACGGAGAGAACAAGGTGGTCGATCTTTTGGAGGAGGGCTGGGGAGGCTACAACTATGAGTTCGGTCTTCTTGCTATTGAGTTGAAGGAAGTTGGTGGTCATCCATGTTTTTATGTCCTGGAGGCAGGCAGTGAGGGAGGGGGGAGGAAGGGGAGCCGAGGGTTTGGTGTGGAGGTAAAGCTGCGTGTCGTCTGCATAGAAGTGGAAGTGGAGGCCGTGTTTCCTTATTATATCACCGAGTGGGAGAAGGTAAATCATAAAAAGAAGCGGACCTAGCACCGAACCCTGGGGAACACCCTGTTTAACAAGTGCTGGAGCTGACCTGGAGCCCCCGAGGGAAACATACTGCCTGCCACCTGTTGGTTAGGTAGGATGTGAACCAGGACAAGGGGGTACCAGTGATGCCAAGGACACTTTCCAGGCGGTCTAGGAGGATTGAGTGTGAGATGGTGTCGACGGCAGCTGAGAGGTCCAGGAGGATGAGGATGTTGATGTTGCCAGCATCAGCAGCCATGAGGAATTCATTTGTTACCTTGATCAGGGCGGTCTCGGTGCTGTGTTTAGCCCTGAACACAGACTGGAGTGCTTCAAACAGATCATGGTAGGCCATGTGACTCTGTAGCTGGGTGGCTACTGCGCGCTCGAGGACCTTGCTGAGGAAGGGGAGGTTTGAAATGGGGCGGAAGTTGTTGAGGTTATCGGGGTCCAGACCGGGTTTTTTTAGAATTGGGGTGACTGCTGCCACCTTCAAGTCAGCAGGGACGGAGCCAGTGGACAGGGATGAGTTAATGATGTCTACCATGAGAGGACAGAGGGCAGGCAGGCCAGCCTTCACCAGGGTGGTGGGCATAGGGTCCAGAGAGCAGGTGGAGGATTTAGAGCCCGACACCAGCTTCGTAAAGGAGTCGGTGTCCACCAGGGAGAAGGATGAAAAGGAGTAGGTGGGATGGGGCAGAGGGTCATGTTTAGCAACCGGAGGTGTGGGGGACACAGGAGTAGACTGGAGCTGTTGGTAGATGGCGTCGATTTTGTTTTGGAAGAATTCCGTGAATCTGTTGCAGAGATCAGAGGAGGTGGTCTGGAGGGGGTTGTCGGGGGGCTTGAGGAGTTTGGTGATGGTGGAGAAGAGGGCTTTGGAATTCCCTTGGCCTTTGGAGATGACATCAGAGTAGAAGGAGGACTTGGTTTGGGTGAGGGCGAGTCTGTAGGAAATGATGTGGTCTAGTGTTTTGGGATGGAATTCTGCGTGCAGACGAGACTGTAACGACTCGAGACGACGGAGCCCCGCTGTCACACGATTGGCGCATATGTCACATGACGTGCTGTGAAGACCCGCCCTACTCTGCCTCTGATTCGCAGACTGTGGGTGGGGAATGTGATTGGACCAAAGCAGAGTCACTCACAGACAGTGGGTCCAGTCACTAATAGTTGTGATAGCCGCGGGACAGATTATTGTGTATTTAAAAGTACTGCCAATGTAGCCTTCAGGTGATCGCCATGGATAGAATCAGACATGCTTTGTTTACGCTTCTAGGCTACTGGCGCATGCCTGTGATGTAAGCAGTACACGCGACGAGAGCCTTGACAACCCTTTCGTCATCGTTTTATGCGGTTTGACAGTTTTAGATGATAGCGCAAAGGTTTATCGTTTCTAGGAATTCCACCCTGGAAGGTAGTCTCACTTTTTTGCGGTTTCACCCCGTAAAAACGCAGTTTCCGTATAAACGAAAGGCACATCAGAATTTTTTTTTTGCGGATTCACCTGCTAGCGTTTCCGTCTAAACGTAGCCTAAATAGTATGATTTAGTTACAGTGAGAATAGAATAGAATAGAAATACTTTAATCATCCGAGGGACATTTGGCACTACAAATCGCTCACAGTAAACATTTAGGTAGACAAAACAAATAAGTCACGATTAAGAATAAAAAAAAATAAGCCTAAGAATAAAGAATAAAATAAGCCTACAAATAAAATTGTAATAATAAAATACGGTCCAGGATTTACATTTCCTATGTTATGTATATACATTCTAATATAAAATATACAGTAAACATATACAGTAAAAATATACAGAAATCTACAGTAAGTGTAATCACACAGAGAACAATATGAACCAGGAGGCTAATAATTGCAATTAACTGTTTCTAACTTTTGACCACAAAGAATGATTTGACTCTGCGAAGGTAGACAAATTGGTAGGTTAGCTATAGAATCAAGTATTTAAAGGTCCCATGCATTATAAATGGCCTTTTCCAGTGTTTAGTATTGTTTCCTTGCAATGGGGGATTATATCAATGTGGTCTGTGTCGTTAATTATCATATTGACTCATCAGTCTAGTCTCGAGTTCACAAGATCTTCCCTCACTCAACTAAGCCATTCTGATTTGACAGTATTGCTGACGTGAATATGGTACTGATTTGCATATCTCCGCCCCCTCAACAGCAGAGCGAGTGGAAATACCTTC
This sequence comes from Notolepis coatsorum, assembly GCF_963971535.1. NCBI lineage: Eukaryota > Metazoa > Chordata > Actinopteri > Aulopiformes > Paralepididae > Notolepis > Notolepis coatsorum. The sequence continues at coordinate 80,626,584 of NC_140179.1, read as the reverse complement.
ACTTCCTCAAAGTGAAGCGAGGCAGAGAACAAGCGAGCGAGAGAGGGAGAGAGAGATAGAGGGAGAGAGAGAGGGACCGTGGCAGGAGACGGAGTGTGTGTAAAATGTGTGTGCGCCGAGAGAGATAGAGAGGGAGAGAGAGGGACGCGGCAGGAGACGGAGTGTGTGTAAAATGTGTGTGCGCCGAGAGAGAGAGAGAGAGAGAGAGAGAGAGAGAGAGAGAGAGAGAGAGAGGGAGAGAGAGGGACGCGGCAGGAGACGGAGTGTGTGTAAAATGTGTGTGCGCCGCGGGGATGAGTCTTCTCCCCGCAGTCGGGAGCAGCATATCACTGTCAAAATATCTTTGACTCCCACCCGCACGCACGTATTCCGATCCATGCAATAATATTCACAGAGGTATATATTGTCATTTGAAACAAGTTACCAATGCATTGTCCCGTGGGATTATGCCCCCCCCCCCCCCCACACACAGCGAAATTAATTAGTATCCCCCTCAATCTCTCTCTATCCAATAACAGCCTGAAATCCTGAGGTAGAAAAATTATGCTTTTGAGTACTTCATTAGAAATACAAAACAATGCATTTTTTTGAAAGAAAACTTTACAAATGTGTTCCATAGACTCACAGGAATTGTGTAAAGTTGCCCAAATAGTGCAAGGAATAGCAAGACATGGGACCTTTAAAGTCTGACACACATATCCAACACAAAGGAGAGTCAATGTAAGTTTACTGTTCAAAAAGCTAAGAAAGGGATTAAAAGGAGATGTATTTATATTATTGGGTTTAACTTGTGGAACAATGCTGATATACATTTAAGAATGAGTCATTTGCATTTGGTTCTATAACTATTTTTGAAGGTTACAAATGTCAATCATCTTTATTTTGCCATTTTTGTTTGTTTTGGAGGCTTAATTTGATTTGAAGAATATAGGACAGGCATATATAATAAGCATTATGCTTCAGCCTGTACTGTTTCAGTCACTGCCCAAATCAAAGACCATTGAGAATCTGGAATGATTATTGTATTGTGTGTGATGACTGAATAAAAAACGACTACTACTGCTATAACCCTCTCACTCACCTGTCGCCATGTGCTCCAGTGTGCCGGCCACCATGCTGTCGTAGATCTGCCCCGTGACCCTCTGCGCCAGGCGGGCGTGTCTCTCCGGCTCCTGGGCGATGTGCACGAGCACCTGCGTGAAGGTGTAGCCTCCGATGGAGCAGGCGTGCACCAGCAGGGGGCGCCCCGAGAAGCGCGGCTCCTCCAGAACCTTCAGTACCTCCGACCCGTACTCCAGCCCCCAGCGTGGCCACAGGAAGTGCAGTACACTGCTCTCCACCACTAGGACGTCCATGCCTCGTTCGAGGTAGAGCTGCCGGTATTTGGCCACCCCCCCGGGCCGCGCGCCGAGCCAGGGGAGGAGGAGGAGGAGCGGGCGGGGGGGCGGAGGAGTGGGCGCGTCGGGGCGGGGCGGGGTATCCAACGAGGCAGGTGGGTCTGAGAGCAGCGGAGCGGATGGGGAGCTAGAGGGAGGGGAGGAGGAGGGAGAAGGGGAGGAGGAGGGAGGAGTGGGCGCGTTGTGGCGGGGCGGGGTATCCAACGAGGGGATGTAATAATAAGCAATACTTGCACTTATCTTCTGGGCGATGACCCCGTCCTCACTGGCTTCCACCGCGGACATCTTGGCGTCTGACCTGAAGAGACTGGGGCAAATAAAAGTAATTTGAAATCAGTGGCCTGGTCAATGGATTCACACTCACACAGAGACACACGCAGTGCACGAACAGACACACACACACACACACACACACACTTGAATACTTTATGTGGTTCCACAAATTATATTACATAAACAGGGAATCAAATGTATCGGGGCCAAGCAGCACTGAACACTTAAGGGACACATTGCACCTCCTTCTCCACGCGGCCAAGCTGCCAATAATAGCTGAGACAGAGCAATATTTGGCCATTTGTTTGGCTGCAGCAAATCTCAGACCAGTCATGGTGCATTTATATACATGGCCAAGACTTCCGAACACAAGTACACACACACACACACACACACACACACACACACACACACACACACACACACACACACACACACACACACACACACACACACACACACACACACACACACACACACACACACAGTGAGTATTGGTCAAAAGGGAAATTTTCTGAAAATATACATTCTGTAATCATTTACATAATCATCCCAATGTATATAAACCCATAACATGTTACCATTCTAAATAGCTCAAGACCTATACAAGACAAAAGGGGGGGAAATACCATTTATAATAATAATAATAATTTGATCTAAAAAGTTTAAATGAACGTCTATGAATATTTTTTTATACGTCAGTGATCGTCAACTAATCATAGAGTGGCAAATGATTAAAGCAATTGTGATACTTTTGTGAAAAGTATTAAGCAACTTGAAACAGCTTTTCCCCCTTTAATGTTATCTAATGTAAGCTACATGTTCAAATCTCATTCAGATGTAAAGCATAACACATACATCACACCATAACCGTTACATTTAATTAATACATTTATTTAGGTGTGTGAACTAATAACTTCTCATTGCATTCTGGAGTTGCTTGTCATTACTTGACATACCACGCCCACATTGATGATGTCATACCCAGCCTGACGTCATCGCTTCCTCAGCAACACTGTCAGTCTGGGTTTTTGGTTCTGCTTTTGGTCACATTTAATTAAAGATATGCATTTACCAGGTCCAATATATTACCAATACTTACCCTATAACACACTCGGATAACATGCTTAGATCAGCATTCATTGTATTAGGCACCTCCTTTTTGGCACGATACTTTACATTAGGTAAACAACCTATACAACTATAGGGTTTGGAGGGGAGAAAAACGCCCCATGTATCAAATAAAATAAATGCCTATTGTACCTATTTCCAAGTTCTAGTTGCATCATGCAATATCGTCAAGCCACGCCACACGCAGGCAACAGCAGAGTATTATTTATGGCACTTACCGCATGAATGATTTGACAATCCACATCGCAGCAGCAGCAGCTCAAAACACCGTCCAGGTCCTGCTGTCGGTCTGAAGACACAGGCTGCCTGCTGCCTGGCACCGCGTCAGCTGGAGCGGAACGCAACCCTCAACCCTCTGCTGGTCAAGTCGCGGACCGTGGAAACAGTCTCCTCTCGCCGGCTATAATCACATCTCTCCGCCGCATTTCTACCAAAGGTAGCCGCATTTCTGACAGACGCTCTCTGATTGGCCGACGCCAGTTTCTACACTGGTTAAGCTTAGGCACTCTTCGGAGTTGGTTAAGGTTAGAGTTTGTCTTAGAGCGTGACGGCAAGTTCTTTCGACGGTTAAGCTTAGGCACTCTTTCGAAGTTGGTTAAGGTTAGAGTTTGTCTTAGAGCATGGCGATAGAACGCCAGGTAGTTTGCAGGCTGTTCGACGCGGAAATGGGCAAAGACACAGCTCGTCACGCTATTGGGCAAACATGTCACATGACCAGAAACGTCTGCCAGAAATGCGGCTACGGAAAAATATAGACGCTGGAGAGGCGCGTGAATACCAAACCCAGCCGCATTTCTCGGATACGCTCTCTGATTGGCCGACGCCTGTTTCTACACTGGTTAAGTTTAGGCACTCTTCGCACTATGAATGAATGAATGAATGAATGAATGAATGAATGAATGAATGAATGAATGAATGAATGAATGAATGAAAACTTTATTTAACAGATTGCAGAATGGGTACAATACAGTACGGCTCAATACACACAAGGGGATGCAGACCCCCGTGTGACCCCGTGGGCATCAACCGTGTCCCGAGATTTGCGCGCTCCCGACTTCAAACGGTATTCCACAAAGTCAGAAATGGCACGTGCGGTGGACCGACCTTACAATTAAATGACTTCGGAATCATAATAAAACAATATAATGTAGCATAATCTTCTTAAAGGGGCGCATATCCTCCCTCTAATGAAGGGTTCACAAGTGGAAAGGCTAGCTGCGCAGAGTACCATGTTTTTTTTTCTTCTGTCACTCTGCTGCCGAGAGACTGCAGTCATAGTTTGCCGTGTCAGTTATTTATGGAAGCTCGGGAGGCCTGGCAGCGGTCCAAGTTTCAAGTTTCAAGATCGTGTTATTTGTCATGTGTACGTTAAACACAAGGTCACCTTCACAATGTGTTGGACAAGAGAACCGGTCCGCTCAGCGGTAGGAGCACTAATAGTCATGAAAAATCATGCGTTTTATGACAAAAGCACGACATTTAGCACACTGTTTGAAATATTTTAATCTAGGGCGGCTGGGTGGCGCAACGGACATTGCACTCGTCACCAACGCAAGAGACACCGGGTTCGACTCCGGCTGTCGGCGTTGCCTCCGGCTTGGGCCGGCCGTCATACTGACTCGGCAGAGTAGCACCCACTCCACACACTTTATAGCACACACCCACTTTAAACAAACACACTGTAGCACCCACTCCCCACACTTTATATTTATTGATGAAGGATTGCACTACAACTCGTACACCTTACTGTAAATTGTACCTAAATTGTACCTCATCCCATTTCTGCTTTGCACTATATAGTACTGTACATTAGTACACTGCATAGTATTGTATATTATATGGTAACTCAGAACATTATATGGTAACTCAGAACATTGTACATATGTCTATACCGAACACTGTGACCTCATTTTCTTCTTCTAAATTACATGCTATACTATATGTTATTTGATGTTATTTGATACTATCTTGTCTTAGCACAGTCTCTGGAGCGAAACAGTAAGAAGCATTTTGTATGAAAGTATTCTGTACTTCTGTATGACAACTATTAAAGAAACTTGAACTTGAAACAGAGCCAGCGGGAGGGGAGTCGAAGGGTGGTAGTCTGATCGTTGTGAACAGCGACTCCTACAGGTCGGTCGGGGCGCCTGCACAGCGAGAAAGGGAGATGGCGGGGGCAGTGTGAGCCTCCCACGCGTTACACCTCGCCAATGAGAGTCCGCGCTGGCAGGTGAAATGAAGTGACTGGCTGCCTCCACATGTATCGGAGGGGACATGCAATAGTATCTATCAACCCTCCCTACGACCGACCAGTGGGGGGCACATGCCAGGAACGATCAGGACAGGGGAGAGAGAATTGGCACGAGAGGAAATTGGGATGGGAGAAAAATCACAGAAAAAGGGGGAGAAAAAGTAGATACAAATATATATATATATATTTTAATCTATAGGACCATTGCAGATTTGTCCCCTGGTAAGAATCTCTATTCTGGTGGCTAATCCTACATTTACAAGGATGAGGAAAGCAGTGGTAACATGTATAACATGATAGCAACTACATAACTAGATATATAATATGGCATTGAGGGAACTAAATAATACGAAAACCATCAACTAATACATTTAATATTGCCAGAGTATGCATGTTTTCAAACTAACATGTTTTCAATTAAATCCAATGTGAAATATCAATCACCGGAGTGGAACTAGTAAGGCAGTACAGAGGCGGGGAACTCTTTAGCATAACGGCATATTTAATTAAATACAATTATCAGGGGTATTATTAAACAGGAGGACATGTGGGGAGTGTATGATGCGCTGGTTTTTCTGTTTGTGGAACGATGTGTATGATACTATGTGTAATGACTGGCAGGTAGTGTGTCTTGTCTACAGTATGTGTATCTATACTATGTGTAATGACTGGTGTGTCTGTGTATGTGTATGTGTGAAAGGTGCTGTACGTGATATTTTCTTTGTTAAAATAAGTGGTCTATATGTTGAAATGATAGCTCTACATTCCAATAGCCATCACTGATATAGAGTGTCTGGTCAGTAACATGGGTCTCCCAGTCCATCCACTCTGCAGTAAACAGCCATCACTGATATAGAGTGTCTGGTCAGTAACATGGGTCTCTCAGTCCCTCCACTCTGCAGTAAACAGCCATCACTGATATAGTGTCTGGTCAGTAACATGGGTCTCCCAGTCCCTCCACTCTGCAGTAAACAGCCATCACTGATATAGAGTGTCTGGTCAGTAACATGGGGGTCTCCCAGTCCCTCCACTCTGCAGTAAACAGCCATCACTGATATAGAGTGTCTGGTCAGTAACATGGGTCTCCAGGTCCCTCCACTCTGCAGTAAACAGCCATCACTGATATAGAGTGTCTGCCTGGTCAGTAACATGGGGGTCTCACAGTCCCTCCACTCTGCAGTAAACAGCCATCACTGATATAGAGTGTCTGGTCAGTAACATGGGTCTCCCAGTCCCTCCACTCTGCAGTAAACAGCCATCACTGATATAGAGTGTCTGGTCAGTAACATGGGTCTCTCAGTTCCTCCTCTCTGCAGTAAACAGCCATCACTGATATAAAGTGTCTGGTCAGTAACATGGGTCTCCCAGTCCCTCCACTCTGCAGTAAACACAACAGCCATCACTGATATAGTGTCTGGTCAGTAACATGGGTCTCCCAGTCCCTCCACTCTGTAGTAAACAGCCATCACTGATATAGAGTGTCTGGTCAGTAACATGGGTCTCCCAGTCCCTCCACTCTGCAGTAAACAGCCATCACTGATATAGAGTGTCTGGTCAGTAACATGGGTCTCCCAGTCCCTCCACTCTGCAGTAAACACAACAGCCATCACTGATATAGTGTCTGGTCAGTAACATGGGTCTCCCAGTCCCTCCACTCTGTAGTAAACAGCCATCACTGATATAGAGTGTCTGGTCAGTAACATGGGTCTCCCAGTCCCTCCACTCTGCAGTAAACAGCCATCACTGATATAGAGTGTCTGGTCAGTAACATGGGTCTCCCAGTCCCTCCACTCTGCAGTAAACACAACAGCCATCACTGATATAGTGTCTGGTCAGTAACATGGGTCTCCCAGTCCCTCCACTCTGCAGTAAACAGCCATCACTGATATAGAGTGTCTGGTCAGTAACATGGGTCTCCCAGTCCCTCCGCTCTGCAGTAAACAGCCATCACTGATATAGAGTGTCTGGTCAGTAACATGGGTCTCTCAGTCCCTCCGAGGTCCTCTGTGATGTGTAGTGTCCAGGAGAGGAGAGGTCCTCTGTGATGTGTAGTGACCAGGAGAGGTCCTCTGTGATGTGTAGTGTCCGGAGAGGAGAGGTCCTCTGTGATGTGTAGTGTCCAGGAGAGGTCCTCTGTGATGTGTAGTGTAGTGTCCTGTAGTGTCCGGAGAGGAGAGGTCCTCTGTGATGTGTGTAGTGTCCTCTGTGATGTGTAGTGTCCAGGAGAGGTCCTCTGTGATGTGTAGTGTCCAGGAGAGGTCCTCTGTGATGTGTAGTGTCCAGGAGAGGTCCTCTGTGATGTGTAGTGTCCAGGAGAGGTCCTCTGTGATGTGTGTAGTGTCCGGAGAGGAGAGGTCCTCTGTGATGTGTAGTGTCCGGAGAGGAGAGGTCCTCTGTGATGTGTAGTGACCAGGAGAGGTCCAGGAGAGGTCCTCTGTGATGTGTAGTGACCAGGAGAGGTCCAGGAGAGGTCCTCTGTGATGTGTAGTGTCCAGGAGAGGTCCTTTGTGATGTGTAGTGTCCAGGAGAGGTCCTCTGTGATGTGCACACCGAGGAACTTGAAGCTGCTGACCCTTTAAACCTCAGCATCACCAGGGGGAGGTGTCCGCTTGTAGTCCACGATCATTTCTTTAGTTTCACTGAGAGTGCTTGTTGTCCGTTGTGACTGATGACTGATAGCCTGTCATGTTAAGCTTCAAATGAGACACACAATAATGTCACGTTGGTCTCACCTCTGTCTTCATTCAAGTGAATGAATGAATGAATGAATGAATGAATGAATGAATGAATGAATAAATGAATGAATGAATAAATGAATGAATGAATGAATGAATGAATGAATGATTGATTTTATTTCGGTCTTCTTTTACAAAGCATAGTAGTACTAGAACATTTAAAAAAACGAAAAAATTAAATGACCGAAAAGGTGTAGGCTGAAGCCGAGGCTTATAATTGCCTACCCTTTTTACATTACATTATTTACACACAAAAAAATACAAGTCTATCAGATGGCATCATGTGACGACCTGGAAATATGATAATAAGGGGATTGTATTCTATTTGGAAAGGAGGCCTTGACATCTTATTATAGACCTGCTGCAAAACGCTTTAGAGCCACAAGATGGAGCCAGACGCAAACAAACCCAATCATTTGTCGATACAAAATGCAGTGAACTACGCCACTCCAAGGCATTCTGCTTCAGAACATCTCAAGAGAGGGATGGGTTTAATAAGGACCAGCTCCACTGTGTTCTCTGACCAATTATTGCACGAGTGAATCATGCAGTAGTGTTTAAGTGGGTGAGAATAATAGATGAAGAGTAGCTTCCTCTCTCCCTCACCAACACCTCCTCTCTTCCGCCTCTCAAATACCACTTGGTTGTTTGTTTGGGGATCTTAATAAAATCATAAATCATAGATTGGCCCAATGCATGCTGGGATGTTTCAATTAAGTATAAGTCTTTATTTGTCATCAGATTAACACACACACACATGCGATGGGCGACCCACAGGAACACACACGCACACACACGCACACACACACACACACACACACACACACACACACACACACACACACACACACACACACACACACACACACACACACACACACACACACACACACACACACACACACACACACACACACACACACTGAGTCGCTGATGACATGTCTCTCTCTCTCTGCACCTCCCATCTCGTCGTCCTCCCCCCCCAAGGGCAGCCGGGAGCAGATAGGGGCCGCGCCCGGGCTCTTATCAAAAAGCAAAAAGCAATAGCAGTTGGTGAATGATCAGTATCTTTGATGGTCTATTGTGACATTTCTGGAGCAATCCACCGTTTGGTCACTCCCATTGACTCCCATGTGTTGACAGGTGGACCTTTCTGATTAAAACATGGTTTGGAAAGTCTTGTGTGAAAAGCTGTCATAGAAAATCTCGCAACCATCATGGGAGAAAACTCAGGCCTTCTACTTCTCCATCCCTTCCTCTGTTTTTGTAAATGTTTAGCTATTTTAGCTGGTTTTAGCTATTTCAAGCAATTTAAATTGGTGTAAGTAACTCACCCAAGATGGCGCCCAGCGTCTGTAGCAACTTCCGACCGACCCACTTCCCAAACGGTCTTTACCACCCGGTAGCATTATTTAAAATTTTAGATTTTTTAGCACTTGCTTGTATTTAAATTGTAATCTTTTTTTTGTTAAGTATTGTGTGATTTTGGGTGAAGGGCGGACTAGCAAAGTAAGATTTTCATTGTACAGCAAACTGTCTGTTTAACTGTGCACATGACAATAAACAATCTTAAATCTTGAATCTTGAAAGCAACAGCCTACATAATCCATGTTGAATCGATGTTCCTGGAATCCTATTTTTAGTCCAACGTTCCCAGGATTTATCAAATCACTTTATCAAACTGTAGATCAGTGGTTCTCAAACGTTTTACACCAAGTACCACCTGAGAACGTAGCTGGCTCTCCAAGTACCACCATATGACCGGCGTTAAAATACAGTCTATTCAGCTATGCACAGTTCACGCAGGAGGCAAATGTATTCCTAATACCATTATTTATTGTTAACTTTTGTCAGACACAGCCACAATGTACAAAGGGATAGCACTAGAACTAGCAAACGCTTCCACACAACTCATACAATGCAAGGGGCATTGAGAACATAATAACTAACATTCTCACATAGCAAGTGAGAAAATTAAGAACAACTGTATTTCAGCAAATGTACTTAATTCTCTCTCTATCTCTCTCTCTCTCTCTCACACAGCAAGCAATTGTCCGTCATTCTCTCTCTCACACACTCACACACACACACACACACAGTTTGACCATCACATCTTCATTCAAGGACAAGCTTCAAACAGACACAACCCCCCCCCCCCCCCCCCCACATTAATCTGGTGTTATCACTGAGGTTGGAATCACTTCTTAATGACAGGTGGACACACACACACACACACACACACACACACACACACACACACACACACACACACACACACACACACACACACACACACACACACACACACACACACACACACACACACACACACACACACACACACACACACACACACACACACACACACACACACACACACACACACACACACACACACACACACACAGTTTGACCATCACATCTTCATTGAAGGACATGCTTCAAACAGACACAACCCCCCCCACACATTCATCTGGTGTTATCACTGAGGCTGGAATCACTTCTTAATGACAGATGGACACACACACACACACACACACACACACACACACACACACACACACACACACACACACACACACACACACACACACACACACACACACACACACACACACACACACACACACACACACACACACACACACACACACACACACACACACGAGGAGCGGGGAGCGTCTAGACCCTCTTCGGAGCGCCGGTCAGGCCAATATTTTGCTTTTTTTTGCTTTTTTGTAAATGTTTTCAAGTACCACCAGCAGTACCACCAAGTACCACTAGTGGTACGCGTACCACAGTTTGAGAACCACTGCTGTAGATAATTCCTCTACAAGGCAGCCTTGAAATCACCACCAATTCCACTGAATGGAGCCTGTATGGAGCAAACATGTGGATGTGTGAGAGAGAGAGAGAGAGAGAGAGAGAGGAGAGAGAGAGAGAGAGAGAGAGAGAGAGAGAGAGAGAGAGAGAGAGAGAGAGAGAGAGAGAGAGAGAGAGAGAGGTGCTTGACCTCTAATAAGACATGGCTACCCACACTCTGCACCAATCCATTAACATCTAAGCTAGGTTCCTGTGTTTATGCTCAAGGGCACAAGGGACAATGACATAATACTGTATCCTGTGTATTGACTAAAGTGCAATCATGTGA